>NC_056729.1:276206251-276420683 GCF_019279795.1 Protopterus annectens | reverse complement strand
GACAACAAATGCAATACCGGCTTTTAAAAGTAGGTATTACATTAACAAAAGAGAGGGGATCAGCTGGTCATCACATCCCTAACACCTTACACCAGGGCTTTTGTCCCTGTCACCCTGCCCTCGCAATGCTACTGCCTTTCAACTGTCCTCATTATTAAGGGAACCTTCTGACTTTGACTCAAAATTTTGCTCTGTCCCTCTTACTCCTCTTAAAACTGTCAGTTTTGGGAGAAAAGATGGTGGATTTCCACTAATAAATAATGAAAATAGAGTTATATACTGCTTTTACTCCAGAAACTGCACATTCATTCTTTTTACTTATTGTATCAACTTCTCAGGTTTTTAATATTAATATTTAAAAAATTCCCAAGATTCTCTTTGGATTTCACCATGATTCTGGTGGTCAGAGGTATGCCTGTCTGCATTGTGATGTAGGGCTGATGACATCATCCTCTTTGGCCAACATCACAATGGGCTGCAGTTTCAAGACAAAGATTCTACACAATAAATTTGTTGCATACCAGGAAATTAGTTACTATCACAATCACTTATGGCACAGAAAGCACGGCTTCAGACCAACAGGAGAATCTCTTGAATTAAGGAGCATTTGTTTACTTGGCTAAATTTTGATTGGTTTTGCACATTCAGGAAGTAGTATTTTAGAACATTTTATTTGCATTTTGAATAATATTTCACTTTCTTAAAGGTAAGTGTTTATTTTAGTGCAGACTTCAAGGTGGGTGTGAAATAAATATTCACTGATTACTTGAGTAATTCACTGTAAGGTCAGTGTAAACTCCATAAAATGAGTAGGCAAAAGTTACTTATGAAGCAATCATGACATTTCATTTGATTTGAGAGTTTGTTCCAAAATATAATTTTACACGACAAAGGTTAAGCTTGAAAATTGTCCATGGCAATCAGTGCTGTATGCCGGTTCACTAATGGAAAATAAAATGTCAATGATGTTTCAGGCAATAGGGGAAGTGTTTTGACACATACTGTGCAAAAAACAACTTATGAGGAGGGCATCACTGTAAGAATAGTAAGCTGTACACACACCACATGCACAGTACCAACCCCATCCCGTACACTGCCCATCTTATGAACATGCACCATAAATTAATATACATTTATTTTGTTTACTGCCGTTTACTAGTAGCTTTCATTTGTGGTGCAATTAGCACAACTCATAACTGTACCCTCACTGCCCTGATTTTGCCTTATAATTTTGCTCAGTACCATACAAAATTTTGGATTTTCGGTAAATCCCCAAGTAATAGTCGGTCAGTAGTACATGGCATTAGTGTCATACTTCTCACTGTTCAGAAAATCCACGTTCTACTAACATTTGTAATTGAATTAGGGTAATATTTAAAATTGTCCTTAACTTTTACATACTTGTCTCCTGATTACTTACGGCTTTGTAGAGAGTTCTTCAACAAAGAAATTGAGAACTTTGCTTATAACTGGTATTTGTATTTTTAAAATATAGAAAAATGTATATAGTAAAGTTAATAGAATTGCATGCATTTAACAGAGCTGGGGAGTATACCTTTCAACTATCTTTGATTTTGCCTCATATTTTTGCACTGTACCTCTTACCTCTTACAAATGTTTTATTTTTCGCATTAGTCACAGAGTATAAAAGTCAGTAAATAAAGCTACACATTACAGTTTTATACTTTTCATTGTTCAGACAATGCATGTTGATTGTTTTTATTAATTTATCCTCTGTTGATCTGGTTAGTCCCATTAGGCTAGTGGTCTGTATTCAGGGGAGGCCTGAGATGATATTTATACTACTAGGGAAATGTGAACCTGGATTTCATTCCCTTACCTAGAAGTTGGACAACATAGAATTATTTTCTTGTTTTCTTAGCTACGTGTTGGTCAAAGGCCAGATTGTTCTCCACATATATATGTTAACTAGTTTTCTAGTTAAACTTACTTGCATTTATGATAAGTATGTATGTGTGTTTATATCTATATCTTTTTATCTATGTATATTTTTATCATGTATTTGTATAGGTTCATAGGTTCATACTAGGCTATCTGCCCTAGGGCATTTATAAGCCTAGCCAGAGTGTGTATGGCTTTCGCCACCCATATTAAATTAATTTTGCTATGCCCTTTTTCAAGATTAGTATACTGTGCCTCTGTCTAACAGTGACACAGAAGTGATACCCAGGGTAAACCTACGATCTCCCATCCACTCATCAAGATTCCTCTTGAAGAGAGTCAATGAGGGACTCTGCCTAACCTGGACTGGAATTTTATTCCAGAGTGAAGGGAGCCTCTGGGTTATGAATCTGTCCCTCCAGCATGTCCTATTTATTTCAGTGCTGAGGTTCAAGTCCCTCGAGCGCATAGCTCGATGGGATTTGGATTTTCTGAGGTGCAGCATGTCCATTAATTCCGGGTTGAACATGGCTTTATATGTCAGGCACAGATCGCCTCTGAGCAGGCGGTATGCCACTGAGTAGAGCTGGAGTTTCTTTAACCGGGCAGCATACGGCATCTGTTTGAGCACCTTGATCCTCTTGGTGAGGTACTTTTGGGGTCTTTCCAGTTGCTGCAGGTGTCTGGTAAGGTACATCCCAAAAGGGGCATTGTACTCAATTATGGGCCTGATAAGGGATGAGTAAAGATGCACAATGACCTCCCCTGATCTAGATGTGAATCCCTTCATGATTAGGTGGGCTATATAAAATGTTTTTCTAACCACTTTGGCCACGTGGTTGTCAAATGAGAGATTGCTATCAACTTGGGTCCCCAGGTCCCTAATTACTTCTTCTGTACTTAATGGATTACCACCTATGTGGTAATTTGTGGGCACTTTGTTTTTGCCAAAGGGATGACTATACACTTTTTGGCGTTTAGCTTGAGGCCATGGCTCTGGCACCAGTTGTCTGTTTCTATGAGGCCCTTTTGGAGGATGCTTGTGTCAGCTGGAGAGTCTATTATGGCGCCCAGTTTGCAGTCATCTGCGAACTTGGTCAGCCACAGTCCTTCCATGTTGGCCTGTACCTCCAGAAATATATACCGAACAAGAGGTCCCAGGACTGAGCCTTGTGGGACGCCACTTGTAACTGGTTTGGAGTCTGACATGGCTCCAGCTATTCTAACCATGTGGGTTCTGTCCTTGAGCCAGTTTGCAACCCATCTAGTGACATAGGGGTTTATATTTAAGCTGGTGAGCTTATCTATAATGCCCGAGTGGGGTATTGTATCAAAGGCTTTTAAGAGGTCCAGGTAGGCTGTGTGGACCACCTTCCCCTTGTCAATGGCCTTGGTGACTGTTTCAAAGAAATCAACCAGGTTCAAGAGGCAGGATCTGCCCTTAACAAAGCCGAACTGGGTAGGATCCAGTGTCTGCAGGTCCCCAATATCTTTATTTATAAGGTCCATGATGATCCTTTCCATAGCTTTGCAGACCAAGCTAGTGAGACTTATGGGGCGATAGTTTCCAGGATCCGTTGAGGCACTACCTTTGTGGAGAGGGACCACTGTTGCTGTACACCACTCTTTGGGTACATATCCTGTAGTAAGGCTGAGATTGAACAGTAGTTTTAGGTTTGGGTTTAGCTCTTCTTGGAGTTCATGTAGGATGCAGCCTGGGACACCGTCTGGTCCCATTGATGCTGTGTTTCTTGCTTTGGAGAGGGCGGCTCTTACCTGAGCATCTGAGATGTCAGGGGGGCAGCACTCTGCTGGGATAGATATTAGCCCTTTTGGTGGGGAGGGGGGGGAGAAGTTTGCGCTGAACCTGTCAGCTAGGATGTTGGCAATGTCTGTGGGTTTGGTGTATTTTTTGTCATTTTGGACTAATTCTGAGCATATCTGGGAATTCCCATCCAGGTTCCTAACATAACTAAAGAAAGCCTTGTGATTATCCTTAGTGTCCTGTGCAATTTTTCTCTCGAAGCTGGGCTTAGAAAATTTTATGTGTGCCCGTAGTTTTTTGCTAATACTGATCAGAGATGCCTTCCCTTTTTGGGATTTTGCTCTATCATGTAGTAGTTTCCTCCTTCTATTGTATAGTTTGTTTATGGCTGGGGTCCACCAGACAGGACATCTGCCTTTGGAGGATTGGGTCTTGGTTTTATTTGGGATTGCATGATCCATGCATTCCTGAAGGTGTTCATAGAATGTGTTTATAAAGGATTTTGAGGTCTGGGCCGTATTATCCACAGGCCCAGGGGCTTTGAAGGATTCCACCTTGGTTTTGAGGAGTGTGAAATTTGCTTTAGAGAAGTTTTTCACTGTGGTTTTTTGGGCATGGGGTGGGGTCGGGATGTGAATATCCAGTGAGATTAGTTTATGGTCTGATCTTACCAGTGAGGGATACACTTCTGGTCTGGAGCATAGAGTCCCCATGTTGGTGATGATCAGGTCCAGTATGTTTTCCCCTCTTGTGGGAGTGGTAACAAGTTGTTCCATAGCATTTGAGTTTATAAATTCTAGGAACCTTTGGGCTAGGGTGTTGGAGCTAGAGTAATGCTCCCAGTCTATGGTTGGGTAGTTGAAGTCACCCAATATAATGGTGTTTGGAGAGACCTTCATATTTTCCAGTGTTCTCAGGAAGGCCAAGTGGGGTTCCAGGGTTTGGGAGGGTGGTCTGTAGCAGGCTATAAACTGGAAGGCAGTTTTACCCACTGTTAGTTGCACATGGATAGTCTCTGATGCTTCGTGCTGTGCCACCAACCTGGAGGTGTGGGTATCTTTGACGAATATTGATACTCCCTCCTTTTGTGGTTCGGTCCAAGTTTTGGGGCTGAAAAGCATGGTATGAGGTATAACCTGGTAGTGCTGGGGTGCTCTCGAGAGCCTTGAACCAGGTTTCTGTTACTGCACAGATATCGATGTTCTCCATGCTAAGGAGAGTTTCGAGTGCATGCATCTTGAGGTTTAGACTTCTGGCGTTGAGTAGCATTACTCTTAGTTTCTTATCCCTTGTGATACCTATGGAGGTGGGTTTGTCTTTTGAGCCTTGCCTAAAAAAGGCGCTATGGGGGTAGCAAGAGCCTTTGCCAATATCCGAAAGCCCAGGGGTGACAGGTGCAAGCCATCCCTAGCGAAGCATCGTGGCTTGTCGAGCATGTCATCCCAGGCTGACAGGCATTGGATATATATATATATATATATATATATATATATATATATATATATATATATATATATATATATATATATATATATATATATATATATATAAATCTCTCTCTCTCTCTCTCTCTCTATATATATATATATATATATATATATATATAGATAGATATACACATAGATACATATATATATATATATATATATATATAGACATATATATGTGTGTGTGTGTATGTGTGTGTTAACAAAAAGGTAGCAGCATGCATACAGTGTGATTGGATCAAACCCCCTCCCCCAAAAAAAAAATAATACTTTTTTCTACAAATCCTCTTGTGTGAAATGGTGATGGACAGGTTGACAGGTGAGATCAGACAGGAGTCCCTGTGGACTATGATGTTTGCAGATGACATTGTGATCTGTAGTAAGAGTAGGGAACAGGTGGAGGAGACCATGGAGAGATGGAGATATGCTCTAGAGAGAAGAGGAATGAAGGTCAGCAGGACTAAGACAGAATATATGTGTGTGAATGAGAGGGAGGATAGAGGAATGGTGAGGAAGCAAGGAGTAGAGGTGGCGAAGGTGGATGAGTTTAAATACTTGGGATCAATTGTTCAGAGTAATGGCGAGTGTGGAAGAGAGGTGAAGAAGAGAATACAGGCAGGATGGAGGGGGTGGAGAAGAGTGTCAGGAGTGATTTGTGACAGATGAGTACCAGTAAGAGTGAAAGGAAAGGTCTACAAGAGGATAGTGAGACCAGCTATGTTATATGGGTTAGAGACAGTGGCACTGACAAAAAAGCAAGAGTTAGAGCTGGATGTGGCAGAGTTAAAGATGTTAAGATTTGCACCGGGTGTGACAAGGGTGGACAGAATAAGGAATAAGTATATTACAGGGTCAGCCCGGGTTGGAAGGTTTGGAGACAAAGCCAGAGAGGCAAGATTACGTTGGTTTGGACATGTGCTGAAGAGGGATGCTGAGTATATTGGGAAAAAGATGCTAAGGATGAAGCTACCAGGTAACAGAAAAAGAGGAAGGCCTAAGATAAGGTTTATGGATGTGGTGAGAGAGGACATGCAGGTGGATGCTGTGACAGAGCAAGATGCAGAGGACAGGAAGAAATGGAAACAGATGATCTGCTGTGGTGACCCCTAATGGGAACAGCCAAAAGAAGATGATGAAACCCCGGGATTCATTAAACATTTTATTCCATTCAGGAACAGTGTAGGCACTCCTTCACGTAATATGGCCACTGAGCGATTCAGCAAACAGCTGATCTGACGTGCACAAGCCTGCCGACACTGTTCCTGCATGGAAAGCCATGAAGAATGCTAATTAACTCATTTGCTGGTGAAAACCATGCAAATTAGGGGAATTAGTGATTCAGGAAGCAGGCAGGCATCCATGCAGGAACAGTGCTAGTTGCAGAAATGTGTTTGGTTACTAACCAAACACATTTCTGCAAATAGCAAAACGGAGGCATGACAGCTCAAATAAAAGCATGTATTATAAACTTTAGTCATGCCAAGATAGGTTGGTCTGCTAATGTCAGTACTGGCAAGTGTGTGTGTGTGTGTGTGTGTGTGTGTGTGTGTGTGTGTGTGTGTGTGTGTGTGTGTGTGTGTGTCTGTGCATGCATTGGTGTGTATAGCAGTGGTTGTGAGTGTGTAGACTTCTATGTGACACTATTATGAGTACTCTCACACCCAGTACAGCCACCATTGCCATACCTCAAAAGGCCACATGATTTATTCACCTTACAAGTACCTTGTAAAACTCATCACACTAGTAGTCCTGTGCCACCTACAATAACCGCATAATAGTGTGGTACCACAACTTATTGGGTAGGGGTTCCAAACACAACACTGGCAACTGTGATCCTGTGTGTGCATGTGTGTGTGTGTGTGTGTGTGTGTGTGTGTGTGTGTGTGTGTGTGTGTGTGTGTGTGTGTGTGTGTGTGTGTGTGTGTGTTTATATGTGTGTGTGAACAGTATTCTCTGTGTGTTTGGTTGACACAATATCCTCTGGGGTTGAGGGCGTTAGCAATTTGAGGTGTGTTCCACCCACCACACTTGCCATTGTCCACTATACTAGACCTGATGTCAACCACCATAGACTGAGATACAACCCCTCAGCCCTATAAGCTGTGAGACACATGCAGGAACTGTTACACAGACTTGGGAAATGTGTGCAGATACAGCTGTACATCGACAATGATATGGTCGATGTGTTACAACACTGCCATACCCCTCATTGGTGATGTCTGCAGGGGCACATCCTGCTGACACACAGACACCTGGAACACAAACAGAATACAGCATGTGAGAACACATTAGCTTAGTGTTACTAACACCAATAATGCATCATGGCTGAAAAGGTACACACACACACACACACACACACACACACACACACACACACACACACACACACACACACTCTGATGTGTTCCCATTACAAATGCCAGATGACAGAACCTTACACAGCATTAAATAACTACACTCTACTAAAGTGACCCTGTTCATCAGACCCATATAAGCATGTCCCTGCATCAATGGTATGGATGGCATTGATGTGGCACAGGTATCATCATATGCACAGTGTGTTGTGTGGGTTTGCCAGAAGCCTAGGCTGGGCCATACAGTAGACATCATGTGTGTATGTTTGGGGGTGTTCATTAAATGGACTGTGCAGGAGTGATGTGTGTGTGTGTGTGTGTGTGTGTGTGTGTGTGTGTGTGTGTGTGTGTGTGTGTGTGTGTGTGTGTGTAGGTGACTTTTCTGATGGTGATCTGTGTGTGTTTGTATGCACACAGTCACTCCATGTGGGCACCCTACACAGGGGTATTTTGGACAGCTGTGGGCCGTACATGGCAGGGTGTACACTTCACCATCTCTGGCCATGGACATGGGGACTGGGCCTGCTGAGGGTATCACTGGTACCACCAAGGCTGAGTGCAGATGCAGTACTACTCCACGATGGTGACCGCAGCCTGCTGGATCCGCATCCCTGTTGGGACTGGCCAGGATCATGTGCCCATAGCCTGCTGCATCTTGGCATGGACAGCACATCTCCTTCCTTAGTGCTGGTGGTACTGCCAGCATGGGAACGTGATGGTGCACACCCACGTAGACCCTTAGCTGATCTTGGTGCTTCCCTACAGCCACGGGGCTGCTGGCCAGTGTCTACCAAATGCTCAAGCACAGATATTCCATGGTCAAGGAGTGCCAAGGTCCCCCCCACACCATCTACCCATGACACAAGTACACTCACAGATGGCTGCAGTGAGTTCATATCACCACGGACACCAGGGATGTGCTCATCCATGACCCTGCTTATATGTCTGGTATTACATTCATACATGCCTGTGCCCCCATGATGGCCCAAAACATGTGTCTGGTGACTGCTGCCATGGCACTTGATGGGCTGAAATCCTTTTCCAAGCACCCCTGCCCATCTGTCTGTGTGGGACCTCACCAGCACTCTGGCTATGGCTAGTGCCTGCACCCTCACTTGCCATAGTCACCACAGTAGTCTGTTCCATGTCACTACCAGCCAACTGTCCATTATCTGTGGCCACTGGTGACGGGGTATGTGTGGGCATTGTGACTGTGTGCAGGGATGGGGTTGACAATACTGGGATGCAAACCGATGGCACAGTATCAGCCCCTGACAACCCCACCTGTGCTTCAATATGAGTATCATCATGGTCAGAGTCTGCAGAGCCACTGACATCAGTATCAGAGCAGGAGGGACTGCAGCCACCATGTCCACCTGTGAGGGGAAAGCAATATATGTAAATTACTACCGGCACTATAAGGTTTGCTGGTACACACACACACACACACACACACACACACACACACACACACACACACACACACACACACACACACACACACACAGGTGAAGTGCCTCGAAGGCATTACACAGACCTCACATTAGCTTACTGGGGACATTCACAACACACAATCAGACAATAACATACACACTCTGAATGGCCCCTCAGCATCATGCAGTGCAGCCCTTTCCAATTAATATTACTACTAATATACACCTCTGGGATATGTGAGTGATGCTAGTAGGTGATGGCCCTTCCTCTAGCACACACTGCAACCATGTAAATTATTGCTGTTCACCTGTATAACACTGTGACAACTCCTACAGAACATAACTCCCCCCCAACTGTACAGGGTTTTGCTGAATGTCTACATGTGTGGCTCATATGTTTGGTCTGTTCCGCATAACTCCTGTGTTTGTCTGATACATTACTGGATTGGCCTGTGAATTGGTGCCACTAAGTAATGTCCTAATGATGCAGACTGCATAACCTGCAGTACATGTATGTTAAAACAAAGCCAGTTACTCAAACAACTTCCCAAGCTTACAGTGGATATAGTATGTGTACACACACCTGTTAACATGCCAGGTTTTTGTGATATGTCACATGAGACCTCAGAAATTAGGTCACAACATTGCCATCATTTCATATGACATATAACCTGTGCAATTCAACTGAAGAACATATGCATCATTTACAGGTAACATCTAGTAACTGAAATATGTACAATAGGCTGGTTGCATGAGTGTGCACACCCTTAAAGTAATACTCTGTTAAAGCACCTTTTGATTTAATCATAGCATGCAGTCTTCTTGGGAAGATGTCTATCAGCATGGCACATCTTGACTTGCCAATGTTTGCACACTCTCCCTTGCAAAACACCTCCAACTATGTCAGATTGCAAGGGCATCCCCTATGCACTGCCCTCTTCAGGTCGCCCTGCATATATCCAGTATAGAACATTGCATGTGTTCTGGTGAAGCCATCCTTTTGTTGATATGGATGTATGGTTTTGGCCATTGTTGTGTGGAATGGTGGAATTCCTCACCATCCACAGCTATGAGACAGACACCAGAATGTTTTGGGGCCACAAGGGACCAGTGTTTGAAACTGTTCATAATCCCCTCTAACTTGGCTACAGCCCCAGTTCCAGCTTGTGAACAGCAACTCCAGAGCAGGACACTGCCATCACCATGCTTCACCATGAGGGTGGTGTTGTTGTGGTGATGTGCAGTGGTGATATTGCGCCAAACACACCTGTCAGAATTATGGCCAAAGAGTTCAGCTTTGGTCCCATATTACCCTAACACATTTTCCCACTTGCTTTTTGGAGACCTGATGTATTGTTTTCAGACTTTCACCAGACCTGGATATTGTTTGGTGTGAGGAACTTATGCCATCTTCCAATCCTACCCTATAGGCAGGACATATGGAGACCATGGGAGATTGTTGTAACATGTAGTACACACCCAGTACTTGCCAGAGATTCCTGCTACTCCTTCACTGTTGCTGTAGGGCTCCTGGCAGCCTCCCTGGCCAGTTTTGTTTTGTATTCTCATAGACTTTGGTGGGATGTTCACTCCTTTGCAATGTCACTGTAGCCCCATATTTTCACCACCTTTTAATGACTGCACTGTGCTCCATGTTATGTGCAATGCTATAGAAATGTTTTGGTAGCCTTCTCCAGGCTGATACACCTCAAACATGCAGTCTCTTAGCAGCTTCATCAGCTGTATGTGAACCATGGCTGTTGCTGTAGCAGGCAACCTGGTGTATGTTAGGATAATCCTGGTAGGACAGCTGACCATTATTTGCTATTAATCAAACAGTCTCTGTAATTGATGACTGTTGTGTACCCAATAAGATATACTGCTGTAGTTATATCGAAAGCTGCCTCAACACAGTACTAGCTTCAGCCTGTGCACACATATGCATCTAGTTTGTTATACTATTGTTATGTGTCATTATTGTTCCCTTAATAGATTTGTTTGCTTTGCAATTGAATTGTACAGGTTATAGGTCACATGAAAGGTTGGCAGTATTTTAAACATGTCTACTGTGCTCTCATTTTTGTATATCAAACATACCTGGCATTCTAACAGGTATGTACACCATTTATATGCACTTTATACCACTAATTTCTATAATATGACCCTAGTTTTGGGTCTTTGTCCCCCCATTTTGTCTGTCTTTGTCTAGATGTCCTGCAATGACAGGTTGTGAGGTGTGCTACAGATATGTGACATCTCCTGCAAATAGCCCCCTGTCATGACCACCATGATGCAATGCAGTAAACACCACCACAGGTGAACATGCAGATATTGCCAAATGGCTGAGTGTAACAGTTGTGTGCATGGTCACAAGCATTAACTTTAGCATGCCTGGGGTACTGGTGAGCCACATTAGAAAAACCCCATAGTTACTGGGTTCAGGCTGCTGTCCCATTAGCAGACCAGAGGGACCTATATTTTTGTAAGGTATTGTCAGCAGATTCACATTAGGTATTGGTACAAGATGAACGCTATGTTTCTGCACAGGTACAGTATACATTATGATATTACACAATTTGCTGTCCTTCACCGTAGATGTGCACTTGTGTGCATTACTACACCCCACCCACTAATCCATTTTGAACTGACATATGCATCTAGAGATTCTGTAGAAGACAATTTAAATGCTACCACATTACATTGATGTGCACTTTGGCCTTACCTGGATGGTCCTTGCCTGTTGCCTGGGTGCCACCCACCTCCACGACTGCTTTTTCCCATGCTGAGTTTGTGTGGGGGCCACCCCAAGGTTGGCAAGGAGCTCCTCTTTTGCCATAAGTGGGGCCTGTGTGGCTGGCCCCCCACCGGTAGCAGTGCAGTCCTCGCTATAGTACAGCCCTTTGCCGGGCATGATGTATCAGGTCATTTGCTCTATGCCTGACCTGATTATATGTGCATCCATGGTGGCCCAAGACATTCACTCTTTGGATGATCTCATCCCACAGGGCAGTGCGCTCCTACAGATTTTGCCAGCTACGACCAGAAAGGATGGCATAGTTTAAGATTACAGCTTCTGATGGTTGCTGTCTCCGCATCAGTGTAAGGTGGTTGCCGCTGCATGGCACCTAGAAGACATACACAGGGAAACACATCACTGGACATCATACATTGCCCAGAGTTCTTTACAGAGCCTGCACATGAATATGGACTGTCATTAGCCACCTCTTACAAATATAACATACCCCTGTACCTGGCAGCAATATATGAACATGCATTGTACTCCTGGTCCTGATGTGTCATATTGCCCCCAATGAGGGCCAGTACATTGCATAAGCAACCATTCATCATTCACGTTTGTGTAGAGGGATGACAGTGACCATGTTTCTTGCAGATGGGATGTCAATGGTGCTCAGGCTTTGCTTGCATACAGTGTGTAATGGAACTGGAAGCATATGCCTAGGTTCATGTAGGATGCAGATAGGAATGTTATCAGGCCACAAGGGGACTTGTTTTTCTTAACTTTGATTAGGCAGTTTGCACCTGATCCATGATGATGAGGGGAGGGATGTGTGTACTGTGCATGTCCACCTATGCTGATGGTGATCCAGGGAAGTGATGTTTGCCATAAACCTGTCTGCAGCAGGTTGGCTGTAGCTATGGTATCTGTGTATGTGCTGTGATTGACCACCATTACAGTGTGGTATTCCACCACAGCAAAAATCCACCACGATAGAGTCCTGTGTTAAACAGCAAGCAAATTTAATGGAAAAAAAAGTAAAAACAGCAGTAAAATTCCATAGTGATAAAATGATAAGCACTTTCGGGTATTTAGCCTTCTTTAGATTGTTATCTTTTGGTAGCAATGCTTAATATTTATACTAAAAACTAATCAATAAGGTTTAAACTCAATTGACTTTTAAGCCAATCATGTCAATTCATTCTTAGTCTTTATTAGAATATCCAGTAATCTTTCTTAGCACTACTAAGTAGCCAATAGCTATGATTTGAAATTGGCGCCAAAAATATGCTAATATACTATGTTGGCTCATCCTACTTCAGCTATATGCTAATATGTACTTCTCTGCCTAGTTTTCTACTGGCTATAAGTGCCAAATGTATCATTCCAATGGATTTAGTTTTACATAGCTTCCCTGTTTCCACTTTGCTGCCATCCAGTGGCCAAAGTGTAATACTAGCTTTTTAAAAGATTTTTCAGAGGCATTTGTTTCCATTATTTTTATTACTGCATGGCTTCCCTGTTTCCACTTTGCTGCCATCCAGTGGCCAAAGTGTAATACTAGCTTTTTTAAAAATTTTTTCAAAAGCATTTGTTTTATTTTTCTTTGTTTGTCATATATAAACTTACTATAATTAACTTTAACTAACAGGTCACCAAACTATTAAATATTGCTGACATATAGTTTGGTAGTCATAGATAAGAATTGTTTCATATATGTGGAAAAGTAGATAACTGTTAAAGAAGATCATATATAAAAAATCCAGAAAGGCGACCTGTTAGTTAAAGGGCCAACATAGTATATTAGCATATTTTTGGCGCCAATTTCAAATCATAGCTATTGGCTACTTAGTAGTGCAAATAACGATTACTGGATATTCTAATAAAGACTAAGAATGAATTGACATGATTGGTTTAGAAGTCAATTGATTTTAAACCTTATTGGTTAGTTTTTAGTTTAAATATTAAGCATTGCTACCAAAAGATAACGATCTGAAGAAGGCTAAATAGCCAAAAGCTCTTATCGTTTTATCACTATGGAATTTTAATGCTGTTTTTACTTTTTTCCATTAAATTTGCTTGCTGTTTGACACAGGACACTATTATGGTGGATTTTTGCTGTGGTGGAATACCAGATGTTTTTTCTTTGTTTGCTTCACTTTTCCACTGGTAAACCTTCAACAAGTGTAAGATAGTTTTTTCTACCATTACAGTGTGGGTTGGGTTGGTGCCTCTGAGACTGCAGACATATCTGTAGATGGCCTTGTGATTGCCCTTAGTGAATGGGTCCAATTTGTACTCATAGTTAGCCTTACAGTAATCCACCTGTGACCTAATATGCTCGTTCAGACAAAAGTTGACATGCTGCCCAGTTAGTGGCTGCTCCTACTTTTCCCTCTACAACCAATATAGCATCACATTATGTGCTTTGTGCATTACTGCTGTCCAGCAAAGGGGTTTACTCTACTGTGGTGGAGACAGGTTTTACAAGTAAGGTATTGCTGAGCCCATACAGCTATGTGGGTGGTCACATATCTGTTTGTAGTAGGCATGGACACAAGGTCAGAACACAGTTGGCCATCTCTACAATTCCAATGTGATACTCATGCTTATTATACTACCCATGTCTGTGTTAGTGCAATGACACAACCAGTAGCTGTAGAGGTGTAACTCTGTTGGATGCACAGAAACTAAGGTTGCACACATGTACAGTGTGTACAGCTTATTCACCTGAAGTTTTGCATCCCATGTCAGTTGTTATGAGGCAGCCAGATATACCTACATATACATACATATACACAGGTAATACCTGCTATACATTTCTGTTCTATGTCAGTATGGCACACTGCAATTACAGTCTTGCTGCTCAGTCAGTCATGTCAACCTGTTAGGGCAGGACATCTGGAAGACACCACACATACATGGTGGGCTATGGGCTACAATTAGTGGCACTTTCTTCATATTGCTGTAACACACATATGTAATTTGACAGTGCAGTAGCCTTTGCATTCACAAACATACCCTGGAGGATGTCTGATGCTCATATGTCAGGCAGAGAGGTGAAAGGCTAGGTATGTGGTAGTGAGGGTAGGAACTGTTAATGTTGTGAGTATGACTGGTATGGAGACAGAGCTAGGTGATATGCTGGGCAGAGGAAAGACATATATATTGTGTGTGCCAGAGACCAGATGGAAGGGGTGTACATCTTTGTGTATTGGAGGCGGGTACAAATAGTTCTATCATGGCATGTATGGGAGGAGAACTGGTGTAGGGGTTAACCTGAAGGAGCATTATGCTAAGAGTGTTTGGAGAGGTGATAAGCATGTTGGACAGAGTGATGTTTAGGAGGCTGGGAATTGATGGTGTAATGTTGACAGCTATTAGTGCATATGCTGCACTAATTGTGTGTGTGATGGATGAGAGAGACGTACTTTGGTGTGGTTGGATGAAGTGGTGATGAGTGTACCCAAGGGTGAGTGAGTGGTGATTGGAGCAGATGTCAATGGGCATGTTGGTGAATGGGACAGAGGGGATGCAGAAGTGATGGGTAGGTATGGTGTTAAGGAAAGGAATGCAGAAGATGAGATGATGGTGGAGTTTGCAACAGAGATTGGACATGGGTGCGGTGAATACATAGTTTTACAAGACTGAGGTGAATAGGGTGACATACAAGAGTGGAGGAAGATGCACACAGGTGGATTATCTCCTATGCAGGTAGGCGAGTTTGAAGGGGATTGGTAACTGTAAAGTGGTGACAGGGGAAAATGTAGTTAGGCAGCATGGAAGGTTGGTCTGTGGGATGATGCTGATGATCAATAAGAGGGGGGAGGAGTGTGAGGGCAGCACCATAGATCAAATGGTAGATACTAAGAAAGGGTGACTGTGAGGATGAGTTCAAGGAAGAGGTAAAACAGGCAGTGGATGACAGTGAAGAGTTAGCAAATATCTGGGTAACTGCATCTGAGCTAGTAAGGGAGATGAGTAGAACAGGACTTGGTGTGACATCTGCACAGAGGAAGGAGGACAAGGAGACCTGGTGGTGGCATGAGGAAGTACAGAGGAGTATAGTGAGAAAGAAGTTGGCCAAGGAGAAGTGGGATTGTCAGACAGATGCAGAAAGTAGACAGATGTATAGGGACATGGGGTGCATGGCAAAGAGAGTGGTGGCAAAGGCTGAGGATGGGGCATCCGAAGGGCTGTATGTAAGGTTGGACACCAAGGATGAAAGATAGGACCTGTACAATTGGCTTGACAGAGGCATGTAGCTAGGAAGGATGTGCAGCAGATAAGGCTGAGAAAGGATAATGCTGGAAGTGAACTCACTAGCGAGGAGTGTGTGTCGAGCAGGTGGAAACAGTATTTTGATGGGTTGTTGAATGAAGAGAATGAGAGAGTGAGAAGGTTGGATGATGTGGGTATGGTGAATCAAGATGTGCAACAGATTATCAAGGGGAAAGTAAGGATAGCTATGAAGAAGTTTTAAAATAGAAAGGCTATTGGTCCAGATGACATAGGCATGGAGGTGTTTAGGACAAATGGCAGTGGTCTTTTTAACTGGCTTGTTTACCATAAACTTGAAAAGTGAGAGGATGCGTGAGGAGTGGATAAAATGTGCTTGGGTACTGATTATGAGAATAAGGGTGGTGTGCAGAGCTATAGTAACTACAGAGGGATAACACTTATCAGTCACAGCATGAGGTAATGGTAAAGGGTGGTGGAAGCTAGGCTAAGAAGGGAGGTGATGATTACTGATCAGCAGCATGGTTTCATGCCAGGAAAGAGCATTACAGATGCGATGTTTGCTCTGAAAGTGTTGATGGAGACATACAGAAAAGGTCAGAAGTAGCTGAACTGTGTCTTTGTGGACTTGGAGACAGCATATGACAGGATGCCTAGAGAGGAGTTGTGGTATTGTATGAGGTGGTCAGGAGTGGTGGAGGAATCCATAAGAATGTTACAGGATATGTACAAGGCTAGTGTGACAGCTGTGAGTTCTGCATTGGGAGTGACAGGTGTGGTTATGGTGGAGGTGGGAGTACATGAGGGTTCAGCTATGTGCCCTTTCTTATTTGCAGTGGTAATGGACAGGTTGACAGACATGATCAGACAGGAGTCCCCCAGACTGTGTTGTTTGCAGATGACATTGTGGTCTGTACTAAGAGTAAGGAACAGGTTGACAAGACCCTGGAGAGGTGGCAGTATGGTCTGGAGAGGAGAGGAATGATGGTCAGCAGGACTAAGACAGAATATATATGTGTGAGTGGAAGGGAGGATGGAGGCAAGGTGAGGATGCAGGGAGTACAGTTTTCAAAGGTGGATAGGTGTAAATACTTGGGAACAGCAGTTCAGAGTAATGGCAAGAGTGGGGGAGAGGTGAAGATGACAGTATGGGCAGGATGTGGGTGGTGGAGAAGAGTGTCAGGTGTGATTTGTGACAGACGAGTACCATTAAGAGTGATAGGGAAGGTCTACAAGAGGGTAGTGAGACCAGCTATGTTATATGGGTTGGAGACATTGGCATTGAAAAAAGAGGCACAAGTCAGAGCTGGACATAGCATAGTTAATGATGGTAATATTTGCACTGGGTGTGGCCTAGCAGTGTCACAGTCAATATTGTGCAACGCACACTCCAGTAGTGGTCATATGTGAGCCATCCTTTCCTGGCATGACTCAAGACCCTGAGCTGTGTTTTATGTCACTGCACACAGACACAGTTTCCATGACCATAGCTTCTGCTCAGCAATGTATCAGTACAGCATGTGTTGTTGAGACATAATATTGTTTGAACATCCTATTTTTCATGTTTACATACCCCCTAGTGCATTCCATTACATGCTTAACTGTTTGACATACTTGTGGGGTTTTTTTCGGTTCAGTCAGTATAGTCCATCAGTTTCAGTGTGTGTGCCTGTCTTTCTGTCTGTTTGTCTCTCTCTCTGACAGATGTAGGATATACATCTGTTTTGTATAGGCAGCAGCTTGCCTTTTGTAGGTAATGATCATGAGCAGCTGATGGTCTGTGGACCAGTTGGAGTCCCCCACTAGCTAATTACATGTAGAACAGCTGTGGTATAATTCCCATATCCAGTAGCATGGAAATACACTCTTATAACTGAGTACTTCATGTGAGCATTGCCCCTTTTCCTTGCCTTTGAGGAGGACTTCATGGACCTCTTGCAATAAACACTGTGGAGACAGCCCAACAAACTGGGGGAGAATGTTCCAGACATAGGGACATAATGTAAGTATTGCTGTTATACAGTTGATGTAATGCTAGTTTGTGTGGATATGGCTGTTCTGCATGCATTTAAGTCTGATAGTGTTATGTGGTTGACATAACTCTCAACTGTAGGCTATCCGCAGACTGGCCAGTGTTTCTTATATTTGGTGTGTTACTCATACATTTCTTGGCCTTGGAAATTCAGTAGCATATGCTGAGGAGGTAACATTCTTGTGTGTTTCTGACTTCATATCCCTCAGAACAGATATGTTACAACAACCCTAATGCACCAGAAACTTTCTCAGTTTATAACATCAATATGTCAATAATGCCACTGTGTTTGGGCCTCTGCCCTCCAAGTGTGTTAGGCTTTGTCCAGATGTCATACTGTAAGAGGTGTATAGGTATCATATATCATTATATAGTGATGTCATTCCTGATATCATCCCAGTGATGTATCAGACTGCCAGACATGTTATGTGTAGGAGTCCTTATATATGAGGACAAGGCCTGGATGTTCTGTGGGACTCTGTACAGTTGAGAGGACTGTGTATCTCTGGCAATTGTTGACAGAATGTTAGGACTGTGTAGCAGTGTACTGTGCATGTGTTATTTGGCCTGTGTAGGAAGGGGGTAGATGTAAGTATTATTGGTTCTTTTCTATCTGACTTTGCATGCTGCTCCAGTTTCTGGTGCTCTTTCAGATGTCTGTGTTTGTAGGGGCAGACTGACACATGTCCCATACCACATTCAGGCATCAGACTACAATGTGAATTGGGCCAGTATATGTAGGTGTACTGTGTGAGTGGCAATCATGCTGATGATTTTGTTCACACAGTCCATATACTCTACTGTTCATGTGGCTTACCAGTATATCAATTTGAATGTGGTGAGATTGGTTATGGGTATGCACTTTCACACTGGTATCTGTTTGTCAGTGCTGTTACATCCCTGTATTGCCTGATATATTTCCAATTACATGTTTATTCCAACATAGCAAACATGGGTTGGTGTTGTGTCAGTCTGCCTGTAGTTTAGACAGTGCTTTGTGACATGCATAGCAGCTCAGTGTAGTTTTCCTACTGTGATGTTATGTCCATATATATATCAGATATATTGTTGCATGGCCCTCATATGTGTTGTGTATTTTTGGTACATCAGTGGGATTATGTGAGGATTTATGGCAATAACTAGTGGGGAGTAATTTGGTTTTGGACTTGGGCTATTCCAGTCAAAATATGTTACAACAGACAGGAGGGTGTTACTGCATCAACTGTGTCACCTTATTTACTGCAGTATTTGGGATATGTTCCCAATTTCATGGCTTTACCCCTCCCCCTTTGTCAGGCTTGGTCAGATTTGTTGCACTAAGGGGTTCTGAGTATATCTCTCAACTGGCCAGATTGTTTCAGACTGTCCATATTTATTGCTCATATTTCTGGTATGTTCCACAGAATTGTTATTTTCATTTCTGTGGTAAATCACTGTGAGGATCTGAGGATTTCGGACAGTAAATGATGACATACATTTCAGTTTCAGAACTCACATCATTCTGAACATGTATGCTGACACAAATCCTGTTACACATTTATAACTGCAGTGCGTACATTATGTCCCTGGTCTTAGCTCATTGTCCCCCCATTTTGACAGCCTTTGTCCAGAATTTTTGCATTAAGAGGTGGAGAGGTATGGCGCTGGGTATGACTCCACTACATATATCTATAGTGATATTCCTTTTTATACATATACATACATGTATATATCTATACATATATTTATATAATGATGTGTGTGTATATATATATATATATATATATATATATATATATATATATATATATATATATATATATATTCTATACATAATTGTTTTATATGTATAGCTCCATATATCTGATGTATATACTTTTTCATATTTATGTATCACCATACACATCTATATGTGCATATTTATATATACTAAAGATCAATGATTCCACAGTGTTTGTTCCCTACTATTCTATACCTGTACTGAATGATATATTTGAAAAAACAGCATTCATTATTACAGTGCAGATGGTATAGTGGTACATTCCTCTGACTGTGGTGTACAAGGTCCTGGGTTCAGGACCTGGCAGGCTGATTATTTTTTTGCTGGGCAGAACAGTGTCTGATGGAGACAGGGTGATTAAGGCAGCTTTAAGCAGTTGTAAGTGGGTTTGTGTGGATTTGCGCAATGGTAAGCGATGCCAACACATAGTTAAAAGGAAACTGCTTAATCTGTGTAGGCATCACTTTGCATTGCGCAAACTCATTTACTGTAGCCTACTGCTGCTTATTGCAGCTTACTCCCACTTACCCCCACACACATTTCTTTAAAAGAAAAGAAAAGAGGGGTGATAGGGAAGTGGTGAAAAAGGGGGCATGCAGAGGGAAGAACAATATGACAGATAGCTAGGGATGTGCAGGACAGGTGTAGGGAAGGTCCATAGCCGTCCATTTCTGATACGACAACAGTTGTGCATTTGTACAGAATTTGGAGGTGAATTTATACACTCAAACCCCTGAGAGAGGGGTGAGGATAACAGTAATGTATTGTTAAGCCAATTAGACAAGATTACATGTGTCCAGTGGACACTTGCAAAATGGACAGCTGTGTATGGAGCAACATTTTTTGGGGGGAACAGATTGCTGGTTTTTTTTTTTTTTTTTTTTTTTTTTTTTTTTTTTATAAGGTGAAAGTGGGATGTTGAGAAGGATAGTGGGTACATTTGGGGAGGTAGGTTGGGAAGGAAGACTGACAAGACATTCAAGACAGCTGACAGGAGCAGTATACAGCACATGTGGGGAGTAAACACCTTGGCTGGGGAGGGTTGTTGGGAATCAGATGCACATGAGCCCCCATATGGTTACAGTGGGACTGAGGTCCCCACCCATGGGCAGTAACCACTGCACCTTCACGGCCCCAAAGGTGGCTGTGCTGGGGGCTGCATAGGAGGGGCAGGCTGACCCTCAAGATGTGCCAGGCAGCCCTCAATCTGGCACATCTTATCTCCATACTCTGAATGGACGGTGCTGCACACCAATACCCAGACCTGACTTTGAGTGATGATCTCCTTTCCGAGAATTGCTCCTGGGGGGGCATGAGTCCCATCCCCTGAGGTGGTTCCACCTGAAGGTGGTGCAGGACCAGCAGACGAGGAAGGCCCGAGTTGGGTCCCAGATGTGCTGGGGCCCGGTGTCACGACCAGATGAGGTGGGACAGGTGGATCTGCCGGGATCTGCCTTCCCAGATGTGCTATGGTGTTTTAGTTTAAAAAATATGGTGGTTAGTCAAGAGCAACACCATTCAGAATTAGTTATAACAGCATGCATGGGTGTTTCAGTTGACACCATAAAAGAGGACTGAAACAGTTGCATAACAAATAGAATACATGCATATATGGAACCACTGTAGGTATTATAACAGCATGCAAGTTATATTGATAGTAACAGGTCACCAATGGTAGTATTTGAACAGGGAACATTAAAATTCAAAAGTTCAATATGTGTATAACAATAGGACATGTCCCAACAGTAGGTTTGGAGATGAACATACCCATTTAATGTGTATGACGTATCGGTGCTTATAGGGTGGTGGATTGAGAGAGGGGTCATTTAACAACTGTCTAGGCTTCAATTTTCAATGACTGTACAGATCATTACTCTACTCATTACTCTCCATGGTTGACCTCACTGTATATCTTCCTATGGCCTGGGGATGGACAGTGGGATTGTTGTACACAGTGTATTGGTTAAGCCTTCTTACAGCTAATAGACACATTTCCTTATCTGGCAGACCTGTTGAAGAAATACGTGTTAACACTACCTGACTATTTCTACACATATTCACATCTTCACAGTTACATATGTGGCACTGACAGGAGTGCATGGCACTCATGCTTGGGGGCTGTGGTACTGACATACTCCACTGGGGTTTCTGTCTGTCTCCCTAGTTATTATCAGCAGTGACCATTAGCCATGGCACCATGACACTTGAGGGACATGTATCAGAACAAAGTGCTTGGTGGATGTACTTATCTTGCTGTCATTTGCAACTTTGGGGTTAGACAGTGGATATGTTGATCACAGATTGTGTTGGTAAAGCCTTCTTGTGGCTATTACAAACATTTCCTTACCTTGCAGACCTGTGGAGGTGATTTATGTTAATACTACCTGACTGTTTATACAAATATTCACATATTCTTGTTTGACAATATGCATTCAGCGTACTACCACTGTCAGGATTCAAACCATGCCTGTTTGTGCAAAAAGGCAAACCACAGCTGTGTTTCATCACAATGATCTAATGAGGAACTACTAACTCATGCTTGACTTTTTTCTCCCTAGTACTCTCTGGTTTACACAATCTGACCATGTAGTTAGACAAACACCCTAGGTAATGAATATTGTACTGCACTTTTCAGACAACAGATATGTGTTAGGTTTTCAATAACAGTTGCATGAAACAGTTATTGTCGACCAGAAATACATAATTATGCAGAACTTGTACACATTTATATTCCTACCACAACATGACAAAGTAAACACAACAGTCTGACATTTTTATTTTTATTAAATGTTACAGAGACCTTTATTCACCTGATGACAGTTCTTTATTCATTGCACACAGTACACAGTTTACCTACTAGTTATTAACAATCTACTACTTTCTATTTATTTACCCTGGATAATGCAAGCTAGATATTTACTCACCATCCTCCCGGCACAGCCTTAGCAGCCTGCTGGCATGTGCGTCAATATTTAAAGCCCTCTCCTCTGCAGTTGTACAGGAGATAAATAAAGATTTATGCATACCTATTGATTACATACTCAGGCTGGACTTTGAGAATGATAATTGATACTGATACTTACACATTTCAGGGACATTATGTGCCTATGCGTCTTGAATCCACTGGTCCAAGAGATCCCTCTTCCTATGCTTCAGGACAGTGTAATGGTTGCAGACCTGCTCACCAGTCAGATGGATACAAGTAGCACTGGTGAGGTCACATGCAAGATAGTCTCAGGCCTCCGCTTTGTACTGGGAGCCCTGGTACTGGTCCTGCAGCAGTCTCCCTTCATGGTCTTTTACAAGAAGAGCTCAACCATGACCCTGTACTCCTGAATGCCCCAATGCTGAACCCGAAAGTGCACACCTTCACCAATGCCAGCCACAGTGCCTGCAGTGATCAGGTACACCTGGTTATGGGCTGTATTCCCACCTGTGAGGTTTAAATAGGGCTGATTTCCCACCCTTTGCCATGATTGGACAATTCTGAATATGCTGAGCTAAGCTAAGTGATGGGCAAACCCGCTTAGCACAGATAAGCATTGCTTAAAAGGGTAGATGCTAAGCACTGCTTACCAGTGTGCAAATCCACTTAGCTATGCTAATCATTGCTAAGCATTCAAATTTAAGCAATGTTTACACCAGCTAAGCATAGCTGAGCACAGTTTAGCATTGTTCAGCTTTTATTTTATGGGCTATCAGGATTGTGGGGTTGATTCCTTCTTAATGACATCTTATGCTATGTATATGCTTCCCTTCCATAACAACCCCCTATGTGCTTTCATTATATTATATTCTTTTGTGTCTATACTGTATGGGACACTTATGCTTATATGGGGGGGTTTCACATCTGTACTACACTGATACCTCACATTTGGACCTACTACACTACCCTGGTTAATACATATATATTATTCACTACCTGTTTATAATAAAATATAGTGCTGTTTTCACATATAAAAAGGAACAGACTACATTGGGGCTCAAACCATGGATGATTGCATGCTAAGTTAAAGCTCTAACCAATACACTATTTCACTTTGACTACTTTGGCTGTATATTTCTATTTAGCTCCTTCTGATGTTTAAGCTATGATACACAGCTGCGCAACGCGCACACCCGCTCAGCTACTCTTAAACTTTAGCGGGGATGGGAAAAAATAATTATTTGTTTTATTTTTCTTAGTTTAGGGATGTGCACATAGCTAATAGCCATACCTCTCCACCTCTTACAGCATACAATCTGGAAGAAGCTTAACATGATGGAGGGCAGAGAGGACAGATTTTAAATATTGCTCTTACAAACTTAGGATGTTGATGAATAATAAGGTTTGCATTAGCATGACTTACTTGATGGATCTGGACTCTTTTGTTTGTCTTTATTTAATGACTTTGAGCTTCAGCTCTTTGCCAGGACAGTAGGAGGAACATACCTGACATATGAGCCACAAATCTGGACATTCTGCAGATATCTGTTCAGTTGGGGGTATGCTACCAGTGTCTGCAGACACTGTTTTTGTTTTTAAAGTGCTGTATGGCATTTCGTAAGTGCAGGGGGCACATTTATTGTTTGAGCTCACAGATCGTGTCCATGCAGGTTATACAGCAGTGCACCTTCATGAATATTCAAGGTGGTCTGCTTTGCTGAATGGCACGATCTGCTCCATGCAAGAATAGACTTATTTTTGCAAGGAGCTTTAATGAATTCCAGGGAAAGTCTTCTCTCTTAATAATACAAGAATTGAAGTTAGTTCTCACAGCAAATTATTAAAGATGATAGTGGATAATAATGTTAACATTTACCTGCATTATCCTTGGGTTAATACAATTGTTCATTTATGCTCTTTCTTGAATGGGTGTGCCAATGCCCTCTCTCCTTTCACTCTTTGATTACACACACAATGTAATTAATTAGTTTATAAAATAAAAGTTCCATGATTTTTGCAATTTGTGAAATTGTTGGCTATAAATCACAAGAGATGCACCCTTTATGACATTCTGCATATGCATACAATAATAATAATGAAGTAACCTAAGGAATGAAAGGTAAGAAGAATAAGACAGGTTTTTGAGCTGAAGGACATTTTCGATTCTCTATATTTTAGGTACAAACCTTGCAGATATACTATTTGTAATCAGTAGTATTAGTGGTTAATGAGGCTAAGAAGTAAAAAAGATATACTGTCCTGCATCCCCGTCACACAGCAGCCCCTGCCCAGTCATTTTAGTCTTCTATTACTTGCCTATTTCTCTCCAGTTACATAAACACAGCTCCAACCTATCAGTGTGCATACTCTTTTCATATTTACTTATGCAAAAATTACCGATACTGAAATAAAATAATACAAGCACAAACAATACAGTCTCACAATGAAAACAGACTTAGCATGAGCAGTAAACTTCTATATCATTGAAACTCATATTTATTGAAATGGTATTAGTTTTCACATTCAAAGAAAGTGCATCTGGCCAGTGGAGGGTTAAGTTTACCTTTGGGCTGTTTTCAAACCATAGGCTCCTTGCACACATGTTTAGGGTCATGCATACATGCATGTATTCTTTGATTCATCTTCCTGATTGTATTAAATTATATTCCCTGCATAATACAGCACCAGTTGTTAGAATGTATTTCAAATTTGTAGTTTTGAACATTCTTACAGTAAACAATGAAACAAAATGTATGAACCAACAATGACAAAATCACCAGTTTCGGAAAATTTCTACCATAAAAGGCCATTTAAACTTTTCATTACAGTCTACCAATATCAGTCTATAAGCACAATCTCCACAGAAGTAAAAGTCATGCAAATAATTCCACATTAAAGAGCTCTGTAACTAACAAAGAGGTTGCTACTAGCAAACAAGTCTACATTTTATTCTTTCATCTACAAATTCAGTGCCTGCTGCCCTTGAAGAATTAATTGCTTATATTGATTACCATTAAAAAAATTGATAAGCTGGTAATATTGCAATAGGGTATGACTGATAAGCCAACAACAAGAAAATATGCTACCTACACTGCTTTCAAATTCTACAGCACAAACAATGACTGGTATTTGTTAAACAAAATGGCTACACATTGAAAACAGACTTATCATGAGCAACAGTAAATTTCTCTTCATAGGTTAGTAGTAGGGTAACTGCCATTGTGAGTCATTTTAAGCCTAGCCATTTACCCCATGTGAGAATCAAACCCTACAGATTGTACTTGCAAAGTAAACGCCTTAACACTATGCCAACTTCCTACCCCTCTTGAAGCTCACAATTCTATGAAAATGCATCGAAACACAAACTCACAGTTCTGTTAGCAGTCTAGTACTTGGTTTACAGGATTCAGGCTCTTGTCTCCACTGACGCTCACAATTTCTTCAGTGGTCTGGCAGTTGGTATAGAGGATTCAGGCTCTTGTCTCCTGTAACCAAGTTACAGGATCAAGCCTGATCAAATTAATTGACTCACCTGCCCTCCAACTAGAACATTACATACCATACCTCTCACACAGCAGCACACACACACACACACACACACACACACACACACACACACACACACACACACACACACACACACACACACACGCACACACACACACACACCTGCTCTCTCACACAACATACACACACCTACTTCCTTTCACACAACAACACACATACATACCTGTCAATTGTCCAGATTTACACAGAATGTAGAGATTTTTCCCTCATATTTTTGGTCTGTGTCTCATAAAATGTGAGGTTTTCTAGCAAATCACTGGGAAGATCTGAGGACTGCAGTCAATAATTAATGACATGCACTTGAGTTTCAGACTACATATCCTTCAGAAAACACTTTAACACAATTGCTATTATTCTAGCAAACCTCTAAATTTATAAGAGCAATATTTAAAATCTGTCCCTATTTTTGTCCCAAAACAAAATTCTTGCTATGAAACTGGAGAAGATACACCAAATGGAAAACACCAACGTCTAGAAAAAACTTTAATGTACAAAACAGCATAGCTTTCGGGTCTATACCCTTCTTCAATACCAATACATTTCAACCATTAAAACATTCAAATTTAAATAAGAGCCAAACCCATCACATGATCGCAGCCAGCCAACCATGTGGTGGTTAAACATAAAATAACCTATAAAAAACACTTATAACAATTATAAAATATAAAATATATAACACATAAAATAGTATACATATATACACATGTGTAAAAATATAGAAGCAATGAAATTAAAAGCTTCAAAATTTGCTGTGTTGTAGCTTAACTAAAACTGGTTTCAAAGTTACAGCAGTATTGAGGCTAGGCAAATGGTAAGCAGCAAGTCTTAATATCCATTCATACTCTTTAATTTCTAAGAAGTTGTTGATATCACCACCTCTCATAGATGTATGGACCATATCTATCACTCTAAATTTAAACTTATGAGTGTCACCATTAATATTAATGTGTTTACATAATGCATTCTTTTCATTATTTCTCCTAATTTTGGATTTGTGTTCTATAATACGTTCTTTTAATCTTCTTGTAGTTTTCCCCACGTAAAATGAGGGACACTGGGTACAAGTAGCTAAATAGACCACATTCACACTAGCACACCTAGCTGTTATCTTAAAGTTGTACACTCTTTTGGTAATAGGGTAAAGAAAGGTCTTACTGCCTTTACCAAAAACATCAACACAACATGTACAGACCAAACAAATGAATGTACTAACCCTCATATTAATTTGGTGAGTATGTCTACAGGTAAAATCCTTATAACGCAATTTGTTTTTCAAGGTTTTCATATTTCTATGTGAAAAATAAGGTCTAGATTCCAATACATTTTTGGCTTCTGAAGATGCCATCAAAATAACCCAGTTTTTCTCTATGATGTGTTTGACTGATTGGGTTCTGGCATTAAACATTGTTACAAATCTAATTCTAGCTATATCCACTAAATCATTCCAGGAATCCATATTGGACTCTTCAGCTACTATAAAAATAGGTCTCAGCAATGTCTCTCTATCCCTTATAGTCTTATCTTTCAGCTCTGAAACTAATTTAGGGTCATAACCACTATTTAAAAAATCCATTTTCATTTCCTCAAGTTGTTTCAAGAAAACAGAATCATCAGTATTTAGCCAACTGGCTCTACTGAATTGTGCCATTACTGTCCCCTTAAAAATATGAAGGGCATGCATACTACTCTTATGTAGATATCTACCAACATGTACATCCTTTTTATGTATACCGGACCGTATCATACCCTCTATCAACTCTACCTGTAAGTCAAGGAATGTGACAATACTTTCTGAGTACTCCATTTTAAACTTTAAAAAGCTAGTTGTACTATTCAAATAGTTCACATAATTATTGAATTCACTAGGTGATCCTTTCCAAATAAGGAAGCAATCATCTACAAATCATTGATAAAAACAAACATTACTATTTAAACTATTTTCACTAAATATTTTTTTTATTATTTCAAATAATATGTCTTAAACATTACATGAAATAAAGATAAATAACATATTTACAATTCTAAAACATTACTAACTTCAAACCATTATATAACTATTTACATTGGTGTCTATGCAAATAACATTTAAATTCTATATTATATAAAGTTAGAAACATAAGATGATATATCGTCTTCGATCTTTTCGAGTATTTCCAGTACTTTCATCCAAGAGTAATAGTAAGAAGTAGATCTTTTAGTTCTGTTCTTCACTGTTAATATTTCCATGTGAGCAACTGTTGTTGTTAAAGTCTCAAATTCCTTGAACGTAGGCGAAGCCTCATTTTTCCAGTGTATAGTTGTGATTTTACGTGAAATTGCCAATAGTGACCATAGGATTTTAGTGTCTTTTTGGTACACAGTTTGGAATAGGAGAGTTGAATAAAATTAAAGACTTTGTTAATTGAAAATTATCATTATAAACAGTCTGAAAAAATAGTTAATGGATTTCCAGTACATATTGAGACATACACATTCATAAAAAACATGCTGCCAATCTGCTTTTATCTTGGTATGGCATCTCCAACATTGATCTTCAATAGAATACATTTTGGCTAACCTATGTGGTGTATAGAAACTTCTGTGTAGATATCTCCAAGTGAATAATTGCCAGTATTTTGATAATGTAGAAAATTTGGAAGATTTTAGAATATTACTTTTTTCTTCTTCAACTGGAGGATGGTTGTTTATTAAAGTATAATAATCCCAGTATGATTTTTCATGATAGTTTTTTGTTTTTTTAAAAATTTTATAGATATTACACAAATAACCTGTACCCTGATAAGGCTATTTTGTGATAAGAATAAGGTATTCAATGAGTTTTGGAGCTTCATGTCTAACTGAAGGTTGCATTTGTTCTATTTTATTTATAAGAAAATGCCTTAGATTTTATAAAAACAGCCAGTTGTCTTTATTTATATTATAATTATAAATTATCTGTTCCTTTGTTAGAATTTTCCCTTTCTCTATAAGTTGATGCCAAAAGAGTAATGTTTCTTCTTTAAGTATATTTATTTTAGATATTTGGAATGTATCTAGAATATTTGGTGTAAAAGCTATAGGGAAAATAAGAAAAATCCAAGAATTAACATTTGGTATTTTGTTTATATATGTTCTGAACACTGAAAGTGTAGAGCTTACATAGTTTGATGGCAATTTATTAATATTATTCCTTTTCCCTAAAAAATAATCTTTTAACATCCATATAAGGGGTGATGGTATTACTGTTAAGTTGTCTTGTATGTGATTATAATTGATTTCTATGTTAATCTGCTCATGGGCTTGTTTCCATATAGGTGTGTATGAATTATTTAACCATAGTGTTATGTTTTTAATAACAGATGAGGTAATATATAAATCAATATCCGGTAAATTAATTCCACCATCTTCCCAATCTGGCAAATGTTTATTTATGGCTATACGGGGTTTATTTGGAAACCATAGAAAATTTAAAATTAGTTTATTGTATCTTTGAATAATATATTTGGGTGGTGGCAATGAAAAATGTTGTATTAAGTATAATATTTTGGGAAATATGATTATTTTAATAAGATATAATCTGTCTGCTGTTGAAAAGATATATTTATTCCAGTAACCAATTGTTTTTTCTATTTTGTCTAGTATTTTATTATAGTTAAATATTAGAGAATCTGTTAATTCATTGAGTAGATTTATTCCCAGATATAATAATTTACTTTCTGTTACTATATATTTGCAAAATCTTTTGTTTATATTATTTTTCATTTTTAAATTACAGGGCATAATTTTTGTTTTGTTTTCATTAAATTTTAAGCCTGAAATATTTTGAAATTTATTCATGGAGTTAAATAGAGCATTCAAAGACTCATTTGCATCTGAGAGAGTTAATAGTATGTCATCAGCAAAGAGTTGGATTTTAAGGTTTAACATTTTATTAATACAAATGCCCTTTATGTTATTGTTTGATCTAATTTGATTTGCAAAGGGTTCTATGAGTAATGCAAATAACAATGGTGATAAAGGGCAACCTTGTTTAGTTCCCTTTTTGATTGTTATAGGGCCTGATCTATATGATCCCAGTTTAACATATGCAGTAGATTTTTCATATAGTATTTGGATAAGAATATTAAAATTAGAAGGAAAGTTATATTCTTTTAAAACTAGTGAAAGAAAGTTCCAGTTAACCAAATCAAAAGCTTTATTAATATCTAATGAAATTACATTTAAATTTAGGACTTTATGTTTGCTATAATCTATTAATGTTAGTATTCTTTTAATATTATCTGAAGTATTTCTTCCTTTAATAAAACCTGTTTGATCTTTGTGAATTAAGAAAGGAAGAAAGTGTTTGATCCTATCTGCGTATATAGCCATAAACATCTTGTAGTCTATATTGAGTAATGATATTGGCCTATATGAGGAACACTGTTTCTCATCTTTATCTGGTTTGATAATTGGGGATATCAATGAATATTTCCAAGAGGGTGGTATATTCAAATCTTTATTGGCTATATCATATACTTTTAATAATAAAGATATGGCTTGATTGGGTATTAATTTATACATTTCTGGTAGCATATTGTCTGGGCCAGGTGCTTTATTTGTCTTGAGCTTTTTAATTTGTGATTTTAATTCTGTCATATTGATTGGTTTGTTTATAATGTCTATTTGTTCTTGTGTTAATTTAATATGAATATTGTTTTCTAAGTATTTTTTATATCCTTAGTAGGTGTATCTTGAGTATTTATGGAATTATCAATGTTAAATTGGAGTCTGAATGCTTCTAAAATATCATTTAGTTCCGTAACTCTTTTGTTAGTATTGGGAATAAATATTTCTTTTATTTGCTTAGATTTAATTATTTTTTTTGTTCTATTAGTTAAGTATCTCAAGTGTGCTGAATTAGTAGAGTATGAGTTTATTTTTATCTTTTCTAAGTTAATCATAATCTTATGGTGTAGCAATTCTGTATACTTCTTATTGATTTGTGTAAGTTCTTGAACTTGAGTAGCATTACCCTTTTGTATTTCCAGTTTCAATTTATCTGCTTTGTTTTGTAAGTCTAGCATATCTTTATTCCATAACTTCCTTTTATTTATGTACCAGGATAATATCTTCCCATATGTAACTGCTTTTAATGAATCCCAGACATATATTTCTGAAATATCTTTTGTGTAATTTTTTTCTAGAAAGTTTTTGATTGTTTCTTCAGAAAATTCCTTGAAATCTCTCAATTTTGTGATATAGGAAGGTATCCTAGTATTGGGATTTGAATAAAATGGTGTAAGCTCTATCTCAAAGACTATGGCATTATGATCAGATAAAGGACAATTTATGATTTTGACTTTGTCAATTTTAGTTATTAGGTCATTGGCAACATATATTCTATCAATTCTAGAGTTAGTTTTTTATCTATGAGAATAAAATGTGAAGATTAGTGAGTCTGGTTCTGCAAATTCATTTATATCTTTTAAATACAATGTATCTATAAATTTTGATAGTGCTTTAGAGATAGGTTGTTTTCTTCTTTTGGATTTAGAATCTGTATCTTTTTCATTCATTATACAGTTGAAGTCTCCTGCCAATATCAGGCTACCCTTAGTTAAATGAATTATCTCTTCAAAATGCTGTTTAACTGTTTTTAATCCTAGTCCTGGGATCCAATATAGATTTACTAACGTATAGATTCTCTTATTTAACTCTACTGAAACTAGACAAAACATACCTGATGTATCTTGATGAGTAGTAATTATTTTAGGTGTTATAGTTGAGTTGCGAAGTAGTATAGCTACTCCTCTTTTTTTGTTTTGTATTGAGAGTTTATTAGTACTGTGTAATTATTAATATTTAAGTTGTTTATATCTCTATCTAATAAGTGTGTCTCTTGTAAAAAGACTATTTGTGGTTTATGTAAGTTTATGTACTTGAATAGGCTTCTCCTTTTATTACTATTATTTAGACCATTAACATTTATGGATAAACATTTCATTTTGTAGTTTTGAGTTTGTTTTATGTGTGAGTTTATGTAAATATTGTTTATTCTTAGTTCCATCTTGGATACAGAATTCAAAAAGTTTTTCTTGTATGATTTTTGCATGTTTCTGAGTGACACCAAAGTGATAGAATAAAAAAAACAAAGAACTTCCAAACTTGTAATTCTTAACCTTAAAACCATTCCCTATCGCTATGAGGTAATATACCTCTTTGTTTGGTTAGTGAATCTAACCAAACAAACTTTCTACCCTCACAAATAATATTTGGATCAGTTTCTCTTATCCTCTTAGTTTTAAATAAAGATAATTGAATAATATATTAAGATAATCTAATCAGCTAAAATATATACATATATTCTTTACTCATCTTATTGTAATTCAATAAGACTTATTTCTAAGCAGGTTTCAAAAAGGTACAAATATTTAGATTAAGGTAGTATCATTTCAAAATAATTTAGGGTATTAATAAACATCATGTTAAAATCTATAACTGTATATTTCATACATCTGTTGAAAACTATTTACTGACATTACTGTATAATACAGTACCATTGTTGTGCAATTGTTTTAGACTACTCAAGTCCAAAACCAGTGTTTAAATTAATATTTGCAAAGTCATATTGGAATAAAAACATGAATAGTTCTGAAACCACATCATATTTCATGTTTAACATAAACTGAAATGCAATACAATGTACAAGTATATTAATATTTCTTTAGTAGACATTAAATATGATCCTCTGATTGCATTTTCAGCTTTTCAAAGACAATTCCCATGGCTGGAGACAACAAGATCACAATTTAGACATCTCCCTTATCCAAGAGACTACTTATAATGTTGTTACTTGATTGAGTGTTTTGTTGTTAACACTTCTATCAACTTTCAGAGGGACTTTGTATAATCAAAACTGACACAGTACAGAGGTAAAACTGCAGTGCACTTGACCACATTTTTAAAGCAAACATCTATGTATATCACATATTAACTCTTATAGCTTAGACTGACACTTAACCAGTGAGTTTATCTGCTGACAATAAGTGCTGGAGATATAATTTTGACTTACTTAACACCAGTAATTTAATCTTATGACTGAATAAAAGTATACTGGAGAACATATCAAAATAATGGAAGCTGCTAAGATTTAAACTATTATGTATGAACATGTTACAGGTTAAAATTCCTAACCCATTTTGCAGTAAATAGACAAAATGTATTTAAACTATGGGGTAACACCTTTATTATGTCAAAAAGGTGTTTAAGAAGCTTATTTTTCCTCTAACATCAGAGGATAGCTATGATGATCCATGCACTGCAAGAGTATTATTTTATCCTGGTAATTGCTTTATGACTATATATAGAAATATTTTATTCAAATCATTAACTGGCATTACAACAATATTTCTCAGAAAAGTTGTTTTATAGTTAATGACTAGATAGAATGCATCATTGAGAGGATACATTTATCAAATGTCAAGTGCTTTAGCTATAATATAAGTGTCTCCTCGAATTAATCCCCAATGAATTTACTGTTTACTAAACTTGCAGACTAATATTGGCATCTTTTCATGTAGTCATATTGGAACATGAAAATACAGGTCTGCTGATTAGGAACAATCAGGCTCTCAACTGCTAGACAATACATTTGTCTGCAGAAAGGTTTAAGAATTACAGTTGCATTGTCAAGCATTTTTGTTTACACTAACAGTAACATGATATACCCACATACACTAGTATTGTGTCATTCTTGATAATGTAAAAAGCCAGGTAATATTATAAGAAGGGTGAAGCCACAGCCAGGTAATATAATAAGAAGAGTACAGCCGCAGTCATTATTCAGATGAGCAAACGGGAACAGCATGAGCCATCTAAGGATGGATAGCTCGTTGAGTACCTGCCACAATGTATGTTCATAATGCATGGTAACTTAGTAATAAATTAGGGTGTGGGCTAAGCCTCTCCCTCTTCTACTCAAATTAGATTTAATACAATATGTGTGTAGAACACAGATGCTTTGACAAAGTTCAAAGCTATATGGGATATAAATATTGTATAATTGACGCATTGGGTTAAATCCACTGTTATTATGTTACTTATTATAGTTGTTTATATAATTATTGATTCTACTTTCTCTATCTAGTATATTATACTGTTATTTAAATGTTTGATTTGCTAAATGTACATTTAACCTTCTTGTTGCATCCCATTTGTCCACTTGAGGGCATATTTTGGTAGTAGGACATTAGTAGTACTTTGTAGGAGCACCAGTGTGGGAAATGGCAATTTTCCTTAAAATAAACTTGTCAGTTGCTTGACATTTACTAGTTTCTTTAGAGAATTTGTAAAACAGCAGTGATTTTATTTGCTGATGATTAATTTCTGCTCTTTAAACTCTGCTGTATAAAACATAGTAAGGGATAGCTAAAATGTCTGGAAATCTAAACTGATAGAAAGACAAGCAGATATATGTCCTTATCTATTAAGGTGCTAGAAGACATCAGTAGCCATAAACTGAAAGTGCTTCAAAAATATATATCTGTGTATATTTATATGAACCTTTTATATTATTTATGTTTCCTTAGAAGGAATTTAGGTTTCTGTATCTTTAAATGTGAACCTAGCTTATTTTCTGACTAGACGTCAATTAGAAAGAGTCAGGGGATGGTGTACACAAGTAAATGCGACAAGCAATAAGTAACTCAAGTTTCTAGTGATGTTTGTGGCTGTTAAATTGTCTCGAGAACCAAGCGGGAAAAGGTATGTGTTTTTTCTTTTTTTCTTTTCCCTTCTCTTTCTTGGTGACAAACTCATGTAGTGTGTACGCGAGCACTCTAGTTTGTGGAGTAGTGTTCACAACTATCAAACTTTTCATTTTAAACATGCTATGCCTTATTTCTCTACAAAAGAAAAGACAACAGGATATCTAAGCTAGTCACAAGCATCTTTCAACTCCGGATGTCTGGAGCCACAACACACCTGACTTATAGCCTCAAAATATCACTTAAAACATATCTATTTCACTGGACTATATCAGTATGTGCATATGGGTCAAAGGCAGAACATCTTTTAAGATTATTTAAAGTAGTCTTATGATACATCCTAACTGAAATACTTCATTTCAAAAGCAACACATTTCTGCCCAGCATTGGCGTATATCCAAACAGGGACACTTTTAACTTATAAAAAGTAATGCTGTCAGGGATGTAACTGATAATAAGTTATATAGCAGCCATTACTATACCTATTAAGCAATATAACCATATACTGATTAAAATATTATAAGTTAATGAAGATTTTATAAAAAGAAGAGAACAAATAAAAACAACAAAACACAAAGAGAAAATAAATAAATAAATAAATAAATAAACTATTTGGGAACATTATTATGCATTGATTACTCTGATTAAGAATATGAAAATAATAGATGGATCATAATGAAAAATAGAGTAATGTTTAAATTATGCTTAGTATATTGATGTGATTTGAGATAAATGTATTTACATTTATGCTAATTTTGACATTTAAAATATAATTGAAAACAGTACCTGTTTTGGTGTAACTTGAAGATAGTAAGAACTTTTCTTTTGTTGTTAGTATTATTATTTAGATTTTTACAGAATATAGCATATGTAAGATTATTTGTCTTTTAGTTTTTTTTTCTTTTGCTCAACAGTTTTCCAATTATTTACTTCAGTATTTCTCTTCAGTGTACTTATTGTCCAGTCCATAGATTCTTCATGTGTTAGGATGTTGTTGTTGGTAAGGTATTTTATTGCTGAATCTACTGTTTCAAAGATTTTTATTCCATTTGGTAGAAAAACTTTCAGTCTTGCTGGGAATAAAAGATGGACTTTCAGTTGCTTTTTCTTCAAGGTTTTTTTTATTGGTAGAAATTCTTTTCTTTTTGAAACCACCTTTGTAGAATAATCATTGTCAAATCTTATCAATGAATCATTGTATTTGATGGGAGAATTTGCCCAAGCATTTCTTAATATAAGATCTTTATCTTGTGTAGAAAAAAGTCTCACAATTATAGATCTCGGCTTGTTCTTACCCGGAGAAGAAGCATTTCCAGAAGCTGCTAGTGATCTATGCACCCGTTCTATACCATATGAAAGAGCTTCAGGTATTTTTGTTACATCTGGTATCCAGGTGGTAAGAAAGTTTATCATATTGTCCCCTTCAGATTTTTCTGGTAGACCATATATTCTAATATTATTTCTTCTTGTTCGATTTTCCATATCATCAAGCTTTTCTAGTAAATATGTATTCTGTTGAAGTAAGAATTCAGTTTGTTGTTCTTCTATTTGGACTCTAGTGTCAATGTCAGTTAATGACTGTTCAATAAGTGATATCTGTCCTTTCTGCTGTGTAAACATTTCTTGAAGCTGTTCCAGTTGTTGTGAGCACTTTTCTTTAAAAGTATCTATTTTATTGTCCATCTTGTCGATTTTTATTGTAAGTTCCTGTATATTTGTAATGAGAGACTGCAGGTCTTTTTTGGGAGAAGAGTCTTGTGCTGCATTCCTTAGATGTCTCATGCTGTAAAGCTGATATTGGTGCTGATTTTCCAGTAATTAATTTGACAGGAATTATTCAAGTTCTGACAATAAAATATTTCTTATAGATGCTCAGAGTTATTAGAAATAAGTTAGTAATAAAAATTTCTTCAAATTAAATATTATTTTGTATAATTCCTGTCAGGAATTGTATTGAGGTAAGAGAGCTGAAATGAAGCACAGCTATCAGTTCAACATCCTAGCCACCACTATTTAAACTATTGAAATCACTACATATATACTTTGTTTCCCACTAGTAAAGAATTAAGTTAGCATATATGTTAGTGACCAATGTTCCCTATTAGTCAGCTAAATACTGATGATTCCTTTTTCTTGAAACAACTTGAGGAAATGAAAACTGATTTTTTTAAATAGTGATAATGACCCCAAATTAGTTTCAGACGTGAGAGATAAGACTATAAGGGATAGAAAGACATTGCTGAGACCTATTTTTACAGTAGCTGAAGAGTCCAATATGGATTCGGAAAATGATTTAGTGGATACAGCTAGAGTTAAGTTTGTAACAATGTTTAATGCCAGAACCCAGTCAGTCAAACACATCCTAGAGAAAAACTGGGTTATTTTGATGGCATCTCCAGAAGTCAAAAATGTATTGGAATCTACACCTTATTTTTCATATAGAAATATGAAAACCTTGAAAAACAAATTGTGTTATAAGGATTTTACCTGTAGACGTTCTCAAATTAATATGAGGGTTGGTACATTCAGTTGTTTAGTCTGTACATGTTGTGTTGATGTTTTTGGTAAAGGCAGTGAGACCTTTGTTCACCCTATTATCAAAAGAGTGTACAACTTTAAGATAACAGCTAGTTGTGGTAGTGTGAATGTGGTCTATTTACCCAGTATGTATCCAGTGTCCCTCATTTTAAGTGGGGAAAACTACAAGAGGATTAAAAGAACATATTATTTTATTTATTTTATTTTACATTTGTTGACCAGGATAGTTCGACCGGATGCATGTCCATTTTCAGAGGAGGCCCGGGGAGGAAAAGCTCCAAGGGTAAGCAGATGCAGCAAAACATAATACCAGCAGACTATTTACAGAGATTACATAAGTAAGCAAGTTAAACAAGTTCAACAGGTTAGAATTAATCCCGAGTGTAAGTCAGGATTAAATTAAATTACACAGTAAGCTGGTTAACAGATTTTTACACATTCTAGAGTTAGCCAGGCTTGATACAGTGACATAGCCAGTTATAGAACACAAATCCGAAATTAGGAGAAATAATGAAAAGAATGCATTATATAAACACATTAATATTAATTAATTTTGTTTAATTAATTAATTAATTAATTAATATTAATGATGACACTCATAAGTTTAAATTTAGGGTGATAGATATGGTCCATACATCTATGAGAGGTGGTGATATCAACAACCTCTTAGAAATTAAAGAGTATGAATGGATATTAAGACTTGCTGCTGACCATTTGCCTGGCGTCAATACTGTTGTAACTTTGAAACCAGTTTTAGTTAAGCTACAACACAGTAAATTTTGAAGCTTTTAATTTCATTGCTTCTATATTTGTACACATTTGTATATATGTATACTATTTTATGTCTTATATATTTTATATTTTATAATTGCTATAAGTGGTTATTCCTATTTTTATCCCCCCATTCTGTCAGGCCTTGTCCAGATTTCTTGCATTTAGTGGATAAGAGGTATGCACACACACACCTACTTTCTCACACAGCAAAACACACACACACACACACACACACACACACACACACACACACACACACACACACACACATACACAGATGCCAGAAGATGTTGTAGACTGTGGGGGTGGGCAGAGGGTGATATGGGCACTTAGTGATCTAAAAAGGATACTTTTTTAAAACTACTTACTACCACAACATAGGTTCACTTGGAGGACATTTTAAGCTTAGCCAATTTCCATTTTGGTGCTTGAATTAACATTTCCTGATTGCTGTTACCTATCCCATTGCTGATAATTGTATATTAGCCCTAGTGAGAATAAATGTAATCACACTATAGATAATTTGAGTAGTCCGATGTAAGGGATGCAGCATTAAAGAACTGCCTGTAGCCATTAGTGGCATGAGGGGCAATCCTGGAGTACATTTTCTATTACCCATCCTTAGATGCAAGTTGCATTTGACTATCGACAGGGATGGGCTTTGTTTTACTTGAATGGATAGTCTGTTCTGGATCATACCTCTCAACTGTCCAGATTTTTGCAGGATGTCCAGATTTTTGGCTTATATTTTTATTCTGTTCTTCACAAAATTTGTGGTTTTCTGGCAAATCACTCAGATGATCTAAGGATTGAAGTCACTAAATAATGACATACATTTTAGTTTCAGACTTCAAATCCTTTGGAAAAATGTATTTTAAAAAAACCTTGTTACTCTAGCAACTTTCTAAGTTTATAAGAGCAATATTTAAAATCTGTCACACGTTTCGGGCCTTTGTCCCCCCATTTTGTTGGGCTTTGTCCATATTTCTTGCTCTAAGAGGTTGAGAGGTATGTTCTGGATATATACCCATCTCTCCACAACATTCAGTTTAGATACTTGGACTGAGTATTTCTGATGCCATTTGACTTGCTGATGTTCAGTAGATGCATCTGTATTAGGTCGGAAGATGCCTTGTATGCCAGACACATCACCTCTAAGCACTCTGTGGGATACTGAGTATAGCGATAAATCTTTGAGGTGGTCCAAGCAAGACCTGTTGTATCCTTTTAGTAAGGTATCTCTGTGGGTATTTCAATTGTTGCATGGGTCTGGACAGATACATGCCAAAGTGGGCATTATAAAAAATGATTGACCTAATGAAAGCTTTGTAAGGGGGAACAATAACATCTCTAGATCTAGTTACAATCAATTTGCTTATAAGCTGTGCAATACAGAAAGATTTCTTATGACTCTGGGCACATGTTGGTCAAAAGTTAGGTCACTGTACACACAAGTTCCCAAATGACAAACAACTGGGTCAATTCTCAGGGAGGCATTGTCAATTTGGCAGTTCCCTGGAGTAGATGACTTCCCAAAGGATACAATAATGTATTTCTTGAAGTTTAGTTTCAATTCATAATTCTGGCACCAGTTATTGTTTGGGACAAACCTTCCTGCATGATAGTTAAGTAATTTGGAGATTCAATAACTGCTCCTAGCTTGCAGTCATCTCAAACTTAGTCGGCCAAAGCCCTTTGGTATTTCCTTTTACTTTTGAGATGTATATGCCAAACAGAAAAATTCTCAGCACCGAACCCTGGGGGACTCCATTGATGACTGGTCTCTTCCCCTATTTTGATCTTCTGCATCCTGTGAGTAAGCATACATGTATATGTTCTTTGATTTACCTTCCTGATTATATTAGCCTGATTGTATTAAATTATATTCCTTGTATAATACAGCACCACTTGTTAGAATATGTTTTAAATATGTAGTTTGGAACAGTCTTCTCACTCTTCTATTAAGCAATGAAACAAAATGTATGAACCAATAATGACAAAACTACCCATTTCAGAAAATTTCAACCATAAAAGGCCACTAAAACTTCTGTCATTACAATCCACCAAAATCAGTAAATATGCAAAATCTCTGCAGAAGTAAGTAATCTAAATAATTCCACATTAAAGGGATCTGTAACTAATAAAGAGGTTGCTTCTGGCAAACAACTTTATATGTTATTGTTTCACCTACAAATAAAGTGCCTGTTGGCCTTGAAGAATAAATTGCCTATGCTACATTAAAACATGATAAGCTAGTAATTTTGCAATGGGGAATGGATGGCAAGCTGATGACAGGTTCATAGTTACTAGGTAATTCCTCCAAAGGAGAACATTCATAGGACTGCAGCATCCACTCCCTTTAAAGTACAACACAGTACAGTATCAGTGATCCATCTGCATATCGTGGGAGCAGAACCCACAGCCTTCTGCATCAAAAGCAAGTATACTACCTGCTGTCCTACTAACAATGCAAATTTCTCTTCCCCTGAAGCTCTCAGCTCCTTGTAAAATCCACTTGATGATCAACTAAATCTCTCAACTTCGCAGCACAAGAAATCTGGAAAAAGCCAAAATTTATTAAGGGGGGCAAAGGCCCAAAACCAGGGACACATTTCAAATATTAGTTGTATAATGCTAAAATAAAGTGTTTTGTGTTACCATGTGTTTCCTGAAAGATAGGAAGACCGGAACTTAAAGAGCTATGAATATTTAGTAAATTCAGTTCTCACTAATTTGCCAGAAAAACACAAATTTTAAGAGGAACAGACCAAAAGTATGAGACAAATATTCTATGAAAATCTGGACAGTGGAGAGCACTGGACTCAACTCCCTGAATCACAAGTAGTAGTATGGGTAGAGAATTCAGTCTCTTGTTTGAGCCTGAGTAACACTAACCACCAGGTATACCTAACTGGGGTATTTTACACACACACACACACACACACACACACACACACATGAGCAGCATAACTCCTGCAAATAAAAGAACTAAACTCTCCTTACCGACATGACTCTGGCCCTGGCAGCACCAGTGGAACAGCAGCAGCATAACTCCTGTAACACTGAGCAATAAGGGAACAGGAACAGCTAGTTTAGTTAGTTTAACCTCTATGTGCGAATGCACGTAAGCATGAAAACTCCACTTCATTAATTTTTCCCAACGGGTCTTGCAGCTGTAAAAGTGGGGAGGGGCTTACCCTCTCCAGGGTCTATGGTTCCGGCACACACACACTCACACACACACACACACACACACACGCACGCACACACACACACACACACACACACACACACACACACACACACACACACACACACACACACACACACACACACACACACACACACACACACACTCTTTCACACACAGAAGCACACACACCTCTCAATTGTCAATACTTTTGAAAAATGTACAGATTTTTGCCTCATATTTTAGGACTGTTTCTCAAAGTTATGGTTTTCTGGCAAATCACTGGGAAGATATGAGGACTGCAGTCACTAAATAATAACATACATTTGAGTTTCAGACTTTGTATCCTTCAGAAAATGCATGTTAACACAAATGCTATAAACTTCAAGTTTGAAAGAGCAGTATTTAAAATCTATCCCTATTTTTGTGCCCCCACTATGTCAGACTGTTTCCAGATTTCTTGCACTTAAAAGGTTGAGAGGTATGCACACACACCCCTACTCTCACACAGCAGTACTCACAAACAAACATACTTTCTCTCTTATACAGCAGCACACACACAGACTTTATCTTGCATACGAGTAGAACAGCTAGTTTAAATTACATACACACAAACGTGCACATACATACGTACACACATACTTTCACTCTCCCACTGAAACAAAAAGGAACTGCTAGTTTAAATGATATATACGTACACATACCTACTCTCTCATACAGCAACGCACACACACTATACTGCATATGAACTGAGCAGCTAATTTAACTTACATGTAGACACATACTCATGCACACACTTTCTCTGTCATACACAAAGAAACACAACCACTAGTTTAAATTATACACACAAAGTCACTGACTTTAGATACATACACATTACATATATATATATATATATATATATATATATATATATATGTATATATATATCTATATCTATATATATATATATGTATATATATATATATATATATATATATATATATATATATATATATATATATATATATATACACACATACATACACACACATACTCACCTTCTCGGAATGGCTTGTTTAAATTTCACGCATTTTTACATCTGCACTGGAGTGCAATGCATGCATGGTTTTCCTTAAAGGAGAAGATGTCGCTATTGTAGTCAAGGTGCCGGTACTTTGTATCAGCTTGTATCATCACAAAAAAAGCCCTGCACACACACACACACACACACACACACACACACACACACACACACACACACACACACACACACACACACACACACACACACATATATGGGTTCCGGCATGTAGAGAGCAGAAGTCTGCAGCACCACTGGACTGTAGAGTGGTGCAGCCGAAAGAGAGCTACATGGCAGAAATGCACACAGATGGTAAACCTGCCACATAGAGATGATCCCTAACGGAACTAAGTGGGCTGTTTCCTGACAGTGGAAACAGCCTCGCTAGATATCCGATCGGCAACACAAGTACAAGAAACAGGTGCAAAGAAACAAACTAAAAATAAAAAAAAAGCCAGCATACCTGCATTATGCAATCGGCAGAACAACAAGCGAAACAGGTGGAAGTAAACAGTATAATATACAAACAGCATACCTGCTAAGCACACGCACAGACATTCCCACACACAACCCTTGCAGAAGAAGCATAGAGTGGGAAGTTGCAATCTGAGAATGGCCAAAGAAGCTTAATTTGCAGCTGCTAGATACACCAATACATGTGCACTGTTAGTGGCACAATTGAACAGAAATAACGTCACCTCGTAGAACAAGCCATCTGGACAAAGCCATAATTAAAAGCGGGAGTAACACCCAAAAAGAGGGACAAAGTGCAAAATCTGCTGTTACAAACGTAGACAGTAGATAGAATAGCAGGTTTCACATTAGCATGACTGTTCTGAAGGGTATGAAGTCTGAAACACAGTTGTCTACTATTATGTCTAACCTCAGTATTACCTATCCATCTCTGTCTCCATCTATTGCATTAGTTATTGATGTATGTTATGTACACTACTTACTGATACACCTATAACAGTCATCCACAAGCAATCCACAGGTAAAGGAAAGCCAAAAGCACAACACCAACCTACATACATACAGACAACAACAGGCAGTCCTGAGTTAGACATATTCGCGTAATACCAAGTGGATGATGAAAATAGTGTCATCACTGCTGCACTACCCCTTATACATGACATGCCCATACACCTGTGGTAGGTGTGAACAGGGCAACCTGGCAATTAATGACTACCTAACTAACAGTACAGAAGCAACCACTGTAGAAGGGAACACTTGGAAGTAGGGGAGGGAAAGCACATATCAGACACATAGGAATATACACCCACCTCACTGTCAACAACTGATCCTATACTTCCAAAGCAACATGTGTGTTACATGGGGGTAGCCTAATCGATCCTATGGTTGCAGATGGGGTACACACATATGCAGAGTCATGTAGGCAGAAAAGAGTGCTACACAGAGGAACATCCATATTAATGTCTGTCTCTGAAACTGAAGCTGTGCACCACACCCTGGTTGGTCAGCTTCAATAGCTGGGAGTTAAAGGGGACCTGTGCAGTACAAGTAGACCCAGTGGTGTAAAAGTGAGCTGGGTAGACACCTACAGGACTATAGTCAGTTGTCAATTCCATAGCTGAGTGAAATGGACATAGAGAATCCCTTGAAGGAAAGGTAGTAAGAGCAGGGTGGTGTGTATACTGCTGCAAAGGACCATTGTGGCAGACAGCTCCTATTCAAAAGGGTAAATAGGTACAACAAACAAGGCGGTGTACTGCAGCAGAACCATAGACTTATAATGACCTGTACCTAAGTAGTGTTAACGTAATGTGCCCTGCTACACTGGATGTGATGGATGCTGAGAAGCCAACCACAAGAAGTGTTGCCATGATGGAGTCTATATACGAGTATAGCCTAGGTCAGCTTGGCAACAGATACTGGACAGTGCCCAGCCAGCAAGGCAAACAAGTGCTGGTAGTGGAGGGATACCTGTACCACTAGAGTGGGAAGTGTTCTCCAAATGGTATTGGGCATGTGTAAAGCAGAGAATAAAGGCCTGCAAGGGCCGTGCTATCACTGTCCACCAGGATGAGGGGGAATTACTGCATAGATCACTGCCACACCAGCATGAACCAGATGCAACCACTGCCCAGGTGGCTGTGCTGTGAGCAGAACCACAGCAGAGGGCAGTAAATAGCAATGGCATGTCTAGTCTGGTAATGCAGAGTATCCTTGGCACGGCAAATGACAATGTACTACAGGAGATGCCTTGCTGTGTCACCCTGTAACATAATATCACCAGGGTATGGCAGAGTGCACGGGCATCAATGTCCACACCTCCAGCAACACTTGCAGATATCAGTGTCAGCCAGTACCCACTCTGTAGTGGCAGCTTTATCTTAAGAAGACAGTCATATATGGATGGGAAAGATTCCTTGGTTCTGCTAACTACAGCACAAAATCTGTTGGATTTGTACAGGACAGACATAATTTTTGGGGATGGCACCTTCCCAACACATGCTGATATTTGCTGTCAGCTGTATACTTTACATGGATCTATTGGCATCCCCACCTCAGCAGGAATTGTCCCCCTGGTGTATTGCCTAATGATATGGAAATCAGAGTCTGCATACAACAGTATGTGGGACATACTGAAGGGTATGGCTGCAGATCAGGGATGCACCCTAACACCCCAGTACATTATGACAGATTTTGAGAAGGCAGCAATCCATGCCAGCTGAAAGGCATTCCTTAAGAGTATTCTAAAGGGGTGCCTATTCCATTTTGCACAGATCATTTGGTGCCAGATCCAGCATCACCACCTTGTGGCCTTGTATGCTATAGACACCACATTCTCAATAGCCATCCACAAGCTGATTGCACTGGCATTATTTCAGGTGGCTGAAGTTGCCCCTACATTTCTGGACATTGTGGCTACCTTACTGACTGTGCCAAGCCTGTAGGTATTTATCTGGACCATCATTATGTGCATGGCTGACCTAGGAAATATGCATCCTGCTGTTCAGCACAACATCTGCCATCTTCCTACCCACTGAGGTTTTGGAATGTGTCTGATGTGTCTGACATGGACTTCCCATGGACCAATAACCAAGTGGATGCATGGCATCATCGACTAAAAGTATTACTTGAACACCCTACAGTACAGATTTCCAACCTTCTGTCTGTTAAACAATAGGAACAGAACCTGATGGACAACCGAAGGGAGTCACTTTTCAGGGGGATGCCTGTGACACCACGTAGGAAGGCTATTGTTGTAAGGGAGCATCGCATAAAACACATCTTGCAACATAAGTGTGACTACAGTGATGTGGAGGATTTCCTATGTGCTGTAGCACATTTCTACAAGTTGTGAATATATTTGGTTCTAGTACACACCAAGCACTTCACACATCACTTTATCTGTTGTGTTAATAAAGGCTCTGCCCACAGTACACTGATTTCACAGTATGACTTTCATGCCCCCTTAGCATCAAGTGCCGACCACTTGTACTACTGACAATGGCACATGTTGGCTTCTGGGAGGGTGCAGGTTGTAACAAGGGTGCAAGAGGATGTTCTAGTCCCACAGGGAATTGTCCACAAGCATTTGTCAATGTAGCCATAATGCCAAACTGCCATGTGTCTACATCCAGCTGTCTCACAGGGGGGTAACACGCTGCCTAGGTACCTGAATCATATATATACAATTTTATATAAATATAAATATATATATATATATATATATATATATATATATATATATATATATATATCATCTGAGACTTCAGAGGAATCAAGCATGAGTAACTTGTTTAGTACTGAAAACATCTTTGAAAAATAGGTAGATGAGTGCTTTCACTTTAAAAGAGCTTTGTCAGATCTAACTCCAATTTACAGTATCAGTTGCCAATTGCCAATTACTCTTACAAGTAGGAGTAGATGTTCAGAATATGTATGAAAGATGAGACTTATCCTATTGTAGATTGGACTAACAGCATTTGATATACATTTATGACCCAAGCACGAGTGAATTGACAATGATATCTGTGTTAAAGCATATAAATACCACATGTCATGTAAACTGGAGTTAGACCTGACAAAGCTCTTTTAAGGGCAAACGTGCTCATCTATTTGCTTTTCAATAAAGAAGTTTTGAGTACTAAACAAGTTATTAGTGCTTGATTACTCTGAAGTCTCAGCTGAGCTTGTTTACAGTGAATGGTTCTTTTTTCCTGATTTTTTTAGAATTCTGAGCCATCAATTTTGTTGTTCACAAGTACCAGTTTTCCCTGTGGTACATATATATATATATATATATATATATATATATATATATATATATATATATATATATATAAATGTATATATATAGCTATATATATATACATCTATATATATATATATATATATATATATATATATGTGTATATATATATATTTATATATCTGTGTGTGTGTGTGTGTGTGTGTGTGTGTGTGTGTGTGTGTGTGTGTGTGTGTGTGTGTGTGTGTGTGTGTGTGTGTGTGTGTATCTCTCTCTTTCCCTCTGTGTCTCTCACTGTATATATATATATATATATATATATATATATATATATATATATATATATATATACATATACAGGAGCACTACATAATCCTGAAAGCCCAAAATCCTGAAACAAAAATCTTGAAAGTTCAAAATACTGAAAACTCAAAATACTGAATCTCATAATACTGAAAACACACAGGATACCAATCTTTACTATAGTCCACCATAAGTATATACAGAAACAAATAAAAGACAAACATATTACTCTTCTTCAAGTATACGTAGGGGGCAAACCCACCTGCACCCCCCACACCCCCTGCTACTTAAATATATCAACTCCGAGATTGCACTTAGTGTAGTGAAGTGCAGTCACGGAGTTGATATATTTAAACAGGTGTGGGCTACCACATCAGGGGTGCAGGGGGGCTTGTCCCCCTGCTTATTGTTGAAGTGTAATATGTTTCTGTATGTACTTGTGCTGGAATATAGTAAGTCTTGGTATCCTGTGTGTTTTCAGTATGATGAGATTCAGTATTTCGAGTTTTCAGTATTTTAAACTTTCAAGAATTTGGTCTCAGAATTTTGGGTTTCAGGATTTTGGACTTTCAGGATTTTGTAGTGCTCCCGTATGTATATATATATATATATATATATATATATATATATATATATATATATATATATATATATATATATATATATATATATATATATATATATATATATATATATATATATATATATATATATATATATATATATATATATATATATATATATATATATATATATATATATATATATACATATATGGTATACCTTCATATGTTTGACAGTCACATCTTTGAAACTGCTGCTGAGAACTGCAAACCGCAAAATTCCGAAATCAAACCAAAGCACTGAAATACAAAAATGTGCCCCCTTTTTGACCCATGATAGCATTAGTCTCAGCAGTGGAGCAATCGGAAATGTCAAAATTCGACATTATTTCGACGTTTAGGGAAGTCAGCGTGATGGAATTTAGCTAAATGGTTCGTGTATGTGCACATTCGGAAATGTACTTTCAAACATATCGATATATATATATATATATATATATATATATATATATATACATGGATCGTGGAGAGTTTTGTTGTTTGGGATGTAAAGCTATTGTTTAGAGAAGGAGCACATGGGATCATGCCTTTTAACCTCTTTGAGCAAGAAATCTGGACAAAGCCCAAATAATGGGGGACAAAAACCCAAAATAGTGATTCTCTCTAAATATTGTACTTGCAAACTTAGAAAGTTGATGGAATAACAGTTTTGCATTTAGCATGGATTTTATGAAGGATATGAAGTCTGAAACTCAAACATCTGCCATTATTTTCTGACTTTAGTCCTCAATGATTTATCAGAAAACCATAATTTTATGAGAAACAGATGTAAAATATGAGTCAAAAATCTAGATATTCTGAAAAAATCTGTACAGCTGAGAAGTTTTCTTGGAATGCTAGCTGTGACTGGTATAGGCATAACCTTTGTCTTTTATAATACTTCCTAGTAAGAATTGTTTCTAATTTAAAGTGAAATGTTTGAATTATTTTTTCATTTTTCTTTAGAGAATAAAATGCTGTCACCAAAAAGTGCACTGCAGACACTGAATTAGCAGTGTCCTGGCTGCAGTTCAAACTTCAGCAGAGTGGGCTGCACCATGCACCAGTGTTTACGGTTGGGGTTGAAAGATTGGGTAAATCCTTTGAAGCATCAGGTCCTTCCAAAAAGATAGCTAAACACCATCTAGCTGAAAATGTAAGATTACAGTTTCAGAAAGCTTCCTTACAATAGATTCAAATGTTGGATAACTGAAACAATGTCCCACATAATTATGTGAATTCTCTGACTAGTTGAGATTTAACTCATGCAAAAATGTTAAGATAGTAGGCACAGCACTTGGGTTGGATCCAACTCATTTTTTTATTTTAGGTCAGTTTCAATTATTCGTGGCTAACATCACAGTTGATGTTGTGTATCGTGCTGATCTTTGAAAGATCAAGTTAATGTGTGCCTACTGAGCAAAACATACTTTCAGTTAGGAGGACGTGTTTCAGTCTTTTACCTAAAATTCAGGTAAAGATCCTCAGTGAAATTTCAATGTCATTCAAAAAGTACATTTTGGCATAGTAGTGTTTTAAAACAAACAAATAAGACCCAAAAGTTGACACAAAGTCCAGTGGGGGGATTTGCTAGTTAATATTAAGTTACCATAGGAATACTTCATTGGGTGTGGTCCTTTCTAATAGAGACATTGTAAACATTGTGTCTGTGTACATCTTAGTAGATTATCTGTATGAAGGTTGAATTTCAACTGCTGTTTATTTTACTGAATTGTAAACTACCATTCAAAGTCTCACTATTTTCTATCATGCTTTCCCTTTCCTTTCAACCGACTATGTCATATTTGTTGCTCTTCTAAACACAAATGAAGGTCCTGATTTAAGTACTTTTTTCCAGCTGTTTGTTCTCAGAAATAATGATCCAGTTGCCTGTAATTACATTATGGATTTCTTGGTAGTCAGTGGATAATATTAAAGCCATGCTCCTTTTTCTTTGTTCATCATTTTTGTCAGTATATCTGTGTCGAAATTCCCTAGTAGTCCTGCCTGAGGGCTCATTTAGACTTGGATCATTCTGTTTCATCAGAGTTCTAATTGGCTCCAGGATGGCATGAAGCATTTTCCTGTAGCCCCTGACAAAAAGTCCTTTGTAAGTTCATTAGATTGGTGGAAAAATCTTGTAATTCTTTCAAAACTCTTGCAATCCTCATTCCCTGGGATTTTACAACATTCCTTTTTGTGATTTGAGGGTGCATGCTGCTATTGGGTAACAAGCATGTTTACTTGAATGGGTCCCATGTGACAACAGCAAAACAATAGTTAACTTTCTGGTCCTCACCATTAACTAAAGATCTGGAGAAGGGTACACTAACTAACACTCTGTTTAGAAAACTCACTCGGGTCATGTAAGCAGTACAATACATTATGTTCCTTCAAACTGGAAATGGACAGTTGGATGGGTATTCACAAATTAATTCACACCAAGAAGGCTGCACATGGTACCCCAAAGAACATAATGTATTATACTGCTTACATGACCCGAGTGAGTTTTCTGAATAGAGTGTTAGTTAGAGTACCCTTCTCCAGATCTTCTGTACTTCTAACTGCAATCTGCCTTTAGATGCTGTACTATTTGTATGCTCTGCTGTTTCTCTACTTCTACTAAACCTTTTCTCTTATAAATTCTTGTCTTCCTAATTTCCACATAACACCTTGGTAAAATTGGTTTATTTTATTTCAATAAGACAGGTATGCAAAACAAGCAAGTCAGAGTAACTATTGCCTTTTCTTATTGTTTCTGTAGACTTGCACATCTGTGAAATCAGGGCCAGCCCTTTTCATCATACTATTGTTATCCACCACTTTTCTGGTCTATTCTGATCCTCCCCCTCCCTACAAGAACAATTGCAGCCTAATCAGGGCCAGCCCTTTTCATTATAACCTATAAACCTACTGATAGTCTTCCTTCATCTGTTGCCCGCTATGCTCCTCTCCCTTCCCCCAATTCCCACCCACCCCCAAGTGGTCCTACCTTTATTACAAATAGTAACCTCTCCCACCCTTCAACCTATAAAATCACCACACCTATACTTCCTTCTACAACTTCTCACTACTATCCCTCCTACTCAGCTAATATGTATAGACACACCATACCTATAATCACTGCATGCACACTCTTTGCATACATCACATCTTACCAAACCTCCACCATTCCTGCACTCAACCACTACCACTGTACCACCACACACACCACCACTCATATCCCACCTCTACTCTACTACTCTCTTGTCAGGTCAAGAACCTTCCCAATACTCCCTCTATATAGACTACAGACCACAATACCTAAACTAAAAACAACCTAACGTAACCCTACCACCATACCTATTGTCCACAGACCAAAATGAAAAAACTTTCCTTATAAGTAAGCATATACAGAAATTGATAAAACTAATAATCTCATCTATATCCAACCTAGTACTCAGTGTAGACATCCATCGTAATCCTGGTCCCTCTATCTCCAACCCCTCCCCTCATAATCAGACTACAAACCACATCTCCTAAATCACAGCCAATAGAAAGCCAAGCAACCTCCTTCTGATAAGCCTAAATATTAGAAGTATATGCAACAAGGTGCATGAATTCCATGCCATCATAGACTTCTACTCCCCTGATGTAGTGATCCTTACAGAAACATGGTTAAAGCCACACATTACTAATGAGCAAATCCTCCCTGCTGGTTACAATATACTAAGAGTAGACCAACTAAACAAAAAAGGAGGTGGTATAGCTATAATATTTAAGCAGCATCTAGACATGCAGATCTTAAAGTTAGCAGCTCCCCAAATATGTAATTAAGAAATAATATATGCCAACATTAAAATAAACCAAAATAAAACCCTAAACATAATAGGTTGCTACTTCACACCTGGCTACAACATCCCTCCACTTGAAAACCTCCTCAGCTGGACTACCCACCACCTTCCCCAAGAAACTTTAATTCTAGGAGACTTCAACACTGACTGGCAATCCTGCTCTAGCAACCACCCAACCCATCATGTAAATCTTCATGGCTTCACCCAATTAGTCCAGTCATCTACTAGGATAAATAACTCCAACAAACACACTACCCTTGATTAGATACTAGTCAATAAGAGCCCCCAGTCATATATAGCAGGCTGATTATCTGACAGCCTCAGTGATCACTCCCCAACCTTCTTACTAAGAAAACACCTTCATAAAGCAAAACCCATCATCTACCATCAAATACACAAAAAAAATAACGTCAACCCTCTCTCATTCAGCTCATCCCTAAAAGACTGTAACTGGCAACCTCTAAAATACCTCAAACTAGATGACACAGTTGACTACTTTAATAAAACATTCCTAAGCATCCTTAATTACCACGCCCCCATTATACGTTCCCAAACTAGAGCCCAACAATCCCCATGGCTACAAAAAAACACGAAGTCTGAAATGAAAAACAGGGATAAAGCATGGGACAACTGGCGCAAAACCCCCTCTACTAGGCAAAAATTCCTAGAACTATGCAATAGAAGCAAAAAGCTTATAAAACAGGACAAAATCCAATACTACCAGTCTGCGCTTACCTCCTCCCAACATAACCCCAAACAATTCTGGTCCTCAATAAACTCCATCCTCCACCCAGGTAAAGTAAGTACACCCACTCCTAACTTAACTCACTCCTCCAAAAATATTGCTACCTCTTTCAACAATCACTTCACACAAACCGTACTATCACTAGCTAGACAACACAACCCCCCCATAAATCCACACCATCAACTAGAACTAACAATCTCCCAACTAGCTTCTCTTTCTCTCCTGTTCCTACTTCCAAAATAAAACAACTACTAACTAAACTTAATACCATCAGATTAGCAGCAGACAACCTCCCAAGTGAATACATTCAACTTGCAGCTGACGCTCTTGCCTACCCCGTATCATTCTTGATTAACAGATTTCTGTCAGAAAGTTATGTGCCTACACTTTGGAATGTCTCACACATTATTCCCCTACATAAAGGAGGCCCCTCCACAGATCTAATCAATTACCGCCCCATAGCTATTCTCTCACCACTCTCCAAAATGCTAGAGAGATGCATTCATTCTCAAGTCTCAGATCACCTACTTGCTAGCAACCTCCTCTCCAACACGCAACACAGTTTCCGACCTAACCATAGCACCACCACCGCCTTACTCTCTTTCTCTAACACTATCCTACAAAATAAAAATGCAGGTTATCTCTCCTCAGCTACCTTCCTAGACCTCTTTAAAGCTTTCGACATGGGCCCACACAAACAACTCATCTCTCTTCTCAATAACTTATCCTTCTCTCAACCACTCATCAACTGGTTTCAGAGTTACCTATCTGACCGCCAACAAGCAGTTGTTTGGCAGGACAACCTATCCCCCCAACTACCAGTCTCCATAGGAGTAACCCAAGGGTCCATCCTGGGACCACTACTCTTCTCTATTTTCACCAATAATCTAGCCTCAGCCACAACACATGGCACACTCATACAATACGCAAATGACTCAACCATCATCTGCACAGCCCACTCCGTACCAGAACTGCAAAAAATCACACAGGAAGCATTTTCTTCTATTGAAACTTGGTTATCCGATACCCAACTAATACTCAACCCAAACAAAACAAAATTACTAATCTTCCAACCCACCAAACTTACCCTAGACAGCTCTCACTTTATCACAGTAAAAGACAACACCACCATCCATCTTACAGAACACACCAAATTACTAGGAGTAGAAATAGAAAATAAACTGAACTTTAACATTCACATTTCCATGACCATTAAAAAAGTGCACAAAAAACTAGGAGCATTATATAGAAATCAGCAACTACTTACCAAGGCAGCTAAAATTTCGGTAGCAAATTCTCATCTTATTTACTAACCTTAGACAATGCGACTTTAATAAGCTCGAAACCTGCTACAACAAAATCGCCAAATTCACCACAGGGGCTTCCTACCGTACTCACCACTGTCTCTCACTAGCAGAACTGGGCTGGCTAGAGCTCCCCCACCTCCTTCAATGGTACCAACTCACACTTACCCACAAACTAATAAACCAATCAGTAAAAGTCCCATCCCTCCAGAATCTACTCCAACCCTACATAACTACGAGACCACTAAGATCCAGCCACAAAAACCTCCTACAGGTCACAAGAGCCATTAACTCTGCTGGAGAAGCATTATTCTCCTGCACTATAGCCAAACTCTGGAACTCCCTCCCATCCTCTGTAACTTCTTGCACCCACTTTAAATCCTTACTAAAATCACACTTCAAAACTTGCCAGATATGCCCTTGCAACTCCCCCTCTAATACCATCCACTCCCCCCACCCACTACCTCTCTCAGCCCCCTATCAACAACTTACTCTTGAAAAAGCAGCATGAATAACCAAGTAATTAAAAAGTGGCGTAAAAAGAACGCTGAACGCCCAAGAACCAAGTAGATGCTGCTGTAATAACCTCCGAATACTAGTAGAGAAGCAACTGTCAAGTAGCAAGCACGTACAGTAAAATGTTCTTTTATTGTAACAGATAAAAAGGTTTAGCGCTTTCACCTACTGGAACGTAGGCTTCTTCAGAACAATTAGTAGTTGTGACAACATAGTTTAAATACTTAATTTGGCGCCAAAAATTTGAAAGTCTTAAAGTTACAACACTGACACTGACTTTTTGGCACCAAATTAAGTATTTAAACTATGTTGTCACAACTACTAATTGTTCTAAAGAAGCCTACGTTCCAGTAGGTGAAAGCGCTAAACCTTTTTATCTGTTACAATAAAAGAACATTTTACTGTATGTGCTTGCTACTTGACAGTTGCTTCTCTACTAGTATTCGGAGGTTATTACAGCAGCATCTACTTGGTTCTTGGGCGTTCAGCGTTCTTTTTACACCACTTTTTAATTACTTGGTTATTCACGCTGCTTTTTCAGTTGTTACTACATCATGAACCAGGACTGTGATGCAGCTAATTCCCCATCAAATTGAATGAATTATCAGATCTTCGTTCCGAAGTGAGCTCATTGAGGGGTGAATTCGGTAAGCTGTATGATCTTGTTAACAATTTTATACAACGGAGTGGGGAGATGTTTAATAGTGAAGCGGAGGTCGCTCCGACGGGTCACAACAACTCCACCCGGACAGACCGGAGAGAGATTTTACAGCATCACAAATGTTTGAAGCAAACAGTCAGGCAAGCTGGCAGTACCGAGGAGCAGCAGGATTATGTGTTAACTTCGTCTCCGGAGTTTCCTAATGGCCAAATTTCCAGGCATAGACATATGTTAGCAAGCATAAAACATAGATATTAAAAGGAAAAATCAAAAGTTATAGAGATACTGAAAGTACAATCAGGTATGGACTTATGGAAAACCCTTTAAACAATCCTTAACTAGTTGTATTCCCGGCACAACATCCCTCCACTTGAAAACCTCCTCAGCTGGACTACCCACCACCTTCCCCAAGAAACTTTAATTCTAGGAGACTTCAACACTAACTGGCAATCCTGCTCTAGCAACCACCCAACCCATCATGTAAATCTTCATGGCTTCACCCAATTAGTCCAGTCATCTACTAGGATAAATAACTCCAACAAACACACTACCCTTGATTAGATACTAGTCAATAAGAGCCCCCAGTCATATATAGCAGGCTGCTTATCTGACAGCCTCAGTGATCACTCCCCAACCTTCTTACTAAGAAAACACCTTTATAAAGCAAAACCCATCATCTACCATCAAATACACACACAAAAAAATAACGTCAACCCTCTCTCATTCAGCTCATCCCTAAAAGACTGTAACTGGCAACCTCTAAAATACCTCAAACTAGATGACACAGTTGACTACTTTAATAAAACATTCCTAAGCATCCTTAATTACCATGCCCCCATTATACGTTCCCAAACTAGAGCCCAACAATCCCCATGGCTACAAAAAAACATGAAGTCTGAAATGAAAAACAGGGATAAAGCATGGGACAACTGGCGCAAAACCAAAACCCCCTCTACTAGGCAAAAATTCCTAGAACTATGCAATAGAAGCAAAAAGCTTATAAAACAGGACAAAATCCAATACTACCAGTCTGCGCTTACCTCCTCCCAACATAACCCCAAACAATTCTGGTCCTCAATAAACTCCATCCTCCACCCAGGTAAAGTAAGTACACCCACTCCTAACTTAACTCACTCCTCCAAAAATATTGCTACCTCTTTCAACAATCACTTCACACAAACAGTACTATCACTAGCTAGACAACACAACCCCCCCCCCATAAATCCACATCATCAACTAGAACTAACAATCTCCCAACTAGCTTCTCTTTCTCTCCTGTTCCTACCTCCAAAATAAAACAACTAACTAAACTTAAAACCATCAGATTAGCAGCAGACAACCTCCCAAGTGAATACATTCAACTTGCAGCTGACGCTCTAGCCTACCCCGTATCATTCTTGATTAACAGATTTCTGTCAGAAAGTTATGTGCCTACACTTTGGAATGTCTCACACATTATTCCCCTACATAAAGGAGGCCCCTCCACAGATCTAATCAATTACTGCCCCATAGCTATTCTCTCGCCACTCTCCAAAATACTAGAGAGATGCATTCATTCTCAAGTCTCAGATCACCTACTTGCTAGCAACCTCCTCTCCAACACGCAACACAGTTTCCGACCTAACCATAGCACCACCACCGCCTTACTCTCTTTCTCTAACACTATCCTACAAAATAAAAATGCAGGTTATCTCTCCTCAGCTACCTTCCTAGACCACTGTAAAGCTTTCGACATGGTCCCACACAAACAACTCATCTCTCTTCTCAATAACTTATCCTTCTCTCAACCAGTCATCAACTGGTTTCAGAGTTACCTATCTGACCGCCAACAAGCAGTTGTTTGGCAGGACAACCTATCCCCCCAACTACCAGTCTCCATAGGAGTAACCCAAGGGTCCATCCTGGGACCACTACTCTTCTCTATTTTCACCAATAATCTAGCCTCAGCCACAACACATGGCACACTCATACAATACGCAGATGACTCAACCATCATCTACACAGCACACTCCCTACCAGAACTGCAAAAAATCACACAGGAAGCATTTTCTTCTATTGAAACTTGGTTATCCGATACCCAACTAATACTCAACCCAAACAAAACAAAATTACTAATCTTCCAACCCACCAAACTTACCCTAGACAGCTCTCACTTTATCACAGCAAAAGACAACACCACCATCCATCTTACAGAACACACCAAACTACTAGGAGTAGAAATAGACAATAAACTGAACTTTAACATTCACATTTCCATGACCATTAAAAAAGTGCACAAAAAACTAGGAGCATTATATAGAAATCAGCAACTACTTACCAAAGCAGCTAAAATTTCGGTAGCAAATTCTCATCTTTTTTACTAACCTTAGACAATGCGACTTTAATAAGCTCGAAACCTGCTACAACAAAATTGCCAAATTCACCACAGGGGCTTCCTAACGTACTCACCACTGTCTCTCACTAGCAGAACTGGGCTGGCTAGAGCTCCCCCACCTCCTTCAATGGTACCAACTCACACTTGCCCACAAACTAATAAACCAACCAGTAAAAGTCCCATCCCTCCAGAATCTACTCCAACCCTACATAACCATGAGACCACTAAGATCCAGCCACAAAAACCTCCTACAAGTCACAAGAGGCATTAACTCTGCTGGAGAAGCATTATTCTCCTGCACTATAGCCAAACTCTGGAACTCCCTCCCATCCTCTGTAACTTCTTGCACCCACTTTAAATCCTTACTAAAATCACACTTCAAAACTTGCCAGATATGCCCTTGCAACTCCCCCTCTAATACCATCCACTCCCCCCACCCACTACCTCTCTCAGCCCCCTATCAACAACCTACTCTTGAAAAAGCAGCGTGAATAACCAAGTAATTAAAAAGTGGCATAAAAAGAACGCTGAACGCCCAAGAACCAAGTAGATGCTGCTGTAATAACCTCCGAATACTAGTAGAGAAGCAACTGTCAAGTAGCAAGCACGTACAGTAAAATGTTCTTTTATTGTAACAGATAAAAAGGTTTAGCACTTTCACCTACTGGAACGTAGGCTTCTTCAGAACAATTAGTAGTTGTGACAACATAGTTTAAATACTTAATTTGGCGCCAAAAATTTGAAAGTCTTAAAGTTACAACACTGACACTGAATTTTTGGCGCCAAATTAAGTATTTAAACTATGTTGTCACAACTACTAATTGTTCTGAAGAAGCCTACGTTCCAGTAGGTGAAAGCGCTAAACCTTTTTATCTGTTACAATAAAAGAACATTTTACTGTACGTGCTTGCTACTTGACAGTTGCTTCTCACTGTATTCGGAGGTTACAGCAACATCTACTGTTCTTGGGCTCAGCTCGTTTACCACTTTTAATTACTTGGTTATTCACTCTGCTTTTTCAGTTGTTACTACATCATGAACCAGGACTGTGATGCAGCTAATTCCCCCATCAAATTGAATGAATTATCGGATCTTCGTTCCAAAGTGAGCTCATTGAGGGGTGAATTCGGTAAGCTGTATGATCTTGTTAACAATTTTATACAACGGAGTGGGGAGATGTTTAATAGTGAAGAAACGGAGGTCGCTCCGATGGGTCACAACAACTCCACCCAGACAGACCGGAGAGAGATTTTACAGCATCACAAATGTTTGAAGCAAACAGTCAGGCAAGCTGGCAGTACCGAGGAGCAGCAGGATTATGTGTTAACTTCGTCTCCGGAGTTTCCTAATGGCCAAATTTCCAGGCATAGCGTGGGAAACAACATTGACTTACCTCTTAATGGAGTTATAACTGAGCCTGTTAACAGTAGACTGGCGCCAACAGAATTTACTTTTGACTTTTCATTTGGCAACATCTCAGATGAAGCAAGAAGAACGGGGGCTAGACCGAAATATAGCCAGAATTTACGGACTTATGCGAATGTCGCTAATAAGGAGCAGGACATTCCAGGTACTGTTTTTTCCCATAAACAAACGAATATGGGTAACAATTTGAAGGAAAAGAGTAAAGAGAATTATTTGAAAGACTTTCTTGATAGAGACTGTGTGTTTGATAAACATAAAACTAAAGATAACAACCAAAAGTTTAAGTTTAAAGGAACACTTAATGACTTAATTTATGATTTTGGAAAAAAAATGAACATCATTAATGCCATTAAGCTTGATAATGCATATTTATTGCATTATATTAATTCCAATATAGTACCTATGGGACTTCGGTTTCACAAAGTACCCATGGGTATTGATTTGACCGATGAAGTGTGTTCTGATTTCAACAAAATGTTTGATCAATTTGGCATTGAATACATGAATATGTTAATTAAACACAATGATGCTAAATTATGTAAGGAATTGGAAGAAATAGAACACTTGAATGAAATTATTTTAAATGATGTAATGTTTCCCAATTGGGAAAAGTTGTATTATAGACAGTATGAGTTAGCTAAGAATAGAACAGATAAGATATTAGAAAGGAAAAATAAAAAAGTTATTAGAGATACTGAACAGTGCAACTCAGGTAGGGTATATATATGGAAAAAATCCCATTACAATCCTTATAGTGATTCCGAAGTAGTCCGGGACACCAGAGGTACAAATATGTATAGGGAAAATGAGTATGTAGAAAATTTTCATCAGGATTACAACAGGGAGACATACAAAAAATGGACCAAAGGGAATACATGGAAGAGAAAAGATTACAGGGGACAAAGAAATTGGTGAACACCAGTTTTGAGTCCAGAAATGATGAAGGTCAGCATTTGCATATAGTGCAGGAAGGTAACATTAATAGGTACAACAATTTTCAGATTTTCAACTACACTAATATGGAGTTGAATAAAGTTCATTTTAGCCTCTTATCCAAAGGCATGAAATTTATACCAGTGACAAAATTCAAATTAGTAGATTTTTTGTGCGATTTTAAAAAATATGTGAGAAAATTAAATTTGGCCATCATGTTTAAGGATAGTATTAAATCAAGTGAGGAAGAACTTATACTTAATGACGTTAACAAACTTAAGAAAAAAAGTAACTTTATGCCTTTTATGAACAAAGAGGTTGATAGATATGAAAGATTAGTTACACATGAAATATACCGTACCAATAAACAGCTCAGAAAGTGGAAAGTTATGTCCAATCTCAACATGGACGAAATTAGAGTCTTAGATGAATTAAGATCTAGTGATAACATCAGAATTATGAAACCCGACAAAGGAGGGGGAGTTGTGGTATATGACAGTATGTTATATAATAGTAAAATGCAAGACATACTTTATGATCAAAATAACTATGAGATTATCTCTTTAAATGAGTTGAACATAGCATATAGAAGAATTGATTTATATTTGGAAGAATTTAGGTTGGACAACAGAATTACCGAAGACCTTTACCACTTCCTCCAAGTAGGACATCCTATATTGGCTACGTTGGTGGGTATCCCTAAAGTACATAAAAATGTAACAGACCCACCTTTTAGACCAATCATCTCTGGTAGCAAATCTAAAACTTTTCCTTTGGAGGTGGCTATAGACTCTTTGCTTAAGCACATTTACAATAAAGTCGAACATATGGTGAAAGACTCTTGGGAATTTTTGTCAAGATATCCGACACATTTAGTTAGTGAAAATCTCCTATTTGCCTCCATAGATGTCATTGACCTTTACACTTGTATTCCCAAAAATGAAGGATTGGAGGCATTTAGAGACAGTATTTGTAAATATAGTAACTTGGACTGGGACAGAATTCAGCTCATTAGTGAGTTAATGTCAATAGTCCTGGATAATAACTTTATATTTTATGAGGGAGAAATCTTTAGACAGGTTAAAGGCGTAGCTATGGGGGCAGCATTGATGATGTTTTTAACTGTATAATGCAAATAATACTTAATGTGGAGCTTTTCTCCCCGGGCCTCCGCTGAAAACGGACCTGTGTCCAGTCGGACTCTCCCGGTCAACAAATGTTAATAAATAAATAAATAATAAATAAATAAATAAATAGATACTACATGTAGCTTTTCCATTTGAATTAATTGGGTTAGACAATCTCTTACTTGTGCTGCTGCTGCTGTTAGGCAAAGACCAAGTTCATAGGTTCATAGGTAGGTACTAGGCTATTGGCCCTAGGGCCTATATAAGCCTAGCCAAAAAGGTACACTGGTTTTCACCACCCAAGAAAATTATTTTCCTGTGCCCCTGTCTAGCAGAGTCACAGAGGTGATCCTCGGGGTGAATTTCCTATTTCCCATCCAGTCATCAATATTTTCCTTGAAGAGTGCTAATGAGGAGCTTTGTTTGATATAGATAGTTAGTTTGTTCCAGAGTATGGGAAGTCTCTGGGACAGGAATCTATCCTTCTAGCATGTTCTGTTTATTGTAGTGACAAGGTTTAGTTAGGTCCCTAGAGCATGTAGCTCAGAGGGATTGGGATACTCTGTACTTCAGATTTTTATGTTTAATTTTCTTATGAGTTATAAAAGTGTTATTTTTCAATTTTGTCCCGATTTTATGACCAGTGCCTTAGTTTGTGAATGCATCTGTGGGCACCATTGCAAGTGCATGGGGGCTTGTTTAAAGCTGCAGGAAAAGACAACTAGGTTTAGGCAGCTGTAAGTTGTGAAAGCTTGATCTCAGATTCCTGATAAAGCTTCCACATATAATCTAAAGATGCTAATCTTCTCAGAGAAAATCTAAGACCTGTATAGACTGGGCCAAACACATATTTGATATCCCTAGCATATCCTGAAGGAGTATACATGACATTGTATTTCATTGTTTGTTGATGGAACATATGATGACATACCTCTGACTGTATCTGCACAACCTTCCTTGAGAAAAAAAAATCCCATAGTGAAGCAGACCTGCTGTGATCTTTAGGAGACTGATATGTAAGCCCTGAAGGGAAGAACACTGTTCTGGATGATCTTGTCTATGAGGTGGCCTTACCAGATGTGATAGAAAGTATCTATAAGTCAGGATGAAACACTATCCCTGGATAGGGCGAAGCGCAGACAGTCACCCAGATGGGAAAAGAAATGGATACCCAGAGTATAACCACTGCTCATAGGTGAGATTATATATGTTTATGTAACTCAGACATGCTTGATAAAGATTGTGAACTTAATGTTATCTCCATTTCTGGAACAACAGAAACTTTCAGCAGGGTGAATGGGAATGTGAATATGGAGATTTTGCATTTCTGGTGCAGAGACAGTCTCCTTTTTTAAGAAAAGTTGGGTTTGGAACTCGGAAATTTGCTTGTACTAAATAAAGAATGCATGTATTTTAAGTCTAGAAGTCCTGCGTTGTCTTTGTAACTAGAAAGCGCCTGCAGTAGAACTGGAGCGGTTGCTTTATTTAGATGGGAGACAGAATGTCCTTTCATAGGTCATCCATCATGACATATTTTAGGCTGTGGGAAGGACCTCTAAGAAACTAGAGTGTTAGTGAATAGTCATATGCCCTAGCATGGTAATTTGAAAGATCTGTTTTGCTATGGGTATTGCTATCTATACTTAATTATATGGGGTGATGTTTCTGACAATCCAGCCTCTTCCACACACCCTAGACAGTGGTTAGGGAAAAAGTCAAACTCCCAAAGGACTCTGGTGTATGGTGAATGATTCTGCTGGGCATGCTGCTGTCTCTGGCACCCAGTGGATTATACAGTTTGATAGCCACCTCCACTACTTGCCTGGTCTTTGGGTATTATTGGCAAAATGGCTACCAGTCTCTTTTTTGGAGACCTGGCAAAAAGGTATGACCTGCTGTTCCCTCCAAGTAATTGAGGACCTCCTTAACCTTTTTGTTGTATGGGTTAATACTGGTGAAGGGGCACTGAAAAGCTTTTGCATGGCCTCATCAGGCATCCCAGGGATGTGGTACCATGCATTTACTACACCATCCTAAAACTAGTTACTGTGGCTTGGGAATTAGCAATGTCAGATAATTAGCTATTCACTAGAAATGTCTTACTGAGTTTCTGGAGAAGGAGAAAAGAAGCATTGGGTCATCATCTTTACTGATCCATCCATTAAGACTGGCATGTTTGCAGCATAGAAACACATGGACTCTTCCTTTTCGGTCCTTGTCTAGGTGGATCCCACCTGACTTACATGATCTCCTCAGTCCAGCACATGAATCTGAGATTATAGAACTGTGACACATTTTTTGGACAGGGCATGCAAAAGAACACCATTTCTCTGTCTCACCTGCCCAAATTGCAATCCTCCATAATAGATTTGGTATATGAAAAACTGGCTTTTATCTGCTTGAGTTTGGCTCAGTTAACACATGGTCAGTACCTATCTATAATGACCAGATTAGGTGTCCTCATGACCTACTGCAGTTTTGGTTGTGGTGATACACAGCAAAGGCTCTAAACACAGACATTTGCAAAATGACCTCGATGAGGCTATCCTCTCAAGAAGGTGCTCAGAATGATTCAGGGGATGATTTTAAGAGAAACTGGTTATGGCCACTGTGAATGACTTTTGTGAGCCTCCTTCAGCATCTTCCTAGTACTTCCTGACCTAACCAACCTCATGATGTTGGATTAGTTTCAGTCTCAGCAGTTATAGCCTTGATTATAGTGCAGGTTGTCCTTAGAGGTTGTGGTTTTACATATCTGTACCAGCTTGGAGAAGCTTCACCAAGGACCAGTACTTTTTAGACATAATTAAAGTACACTGTACTTTAGAGTCCTTCCCAGAAATACACCAACTCAGGGGATCAGATCCTGTCCTTTGAGATCTCAGAACAGGCCCATATATTGATCCTTGAAAGAGCCTTACAGGATATGATGGGTGTCTTCTGGCATTAAATTTAGGTGGGATCAACCCAGAAATATCCTTTGGTTCTCTTTAGATTGGTACCTTTTTAATATAAAATGTTGCAATTAGGACTGCCATCTGCACCTAGAATTTTAAGCAGGATGTCCATTACAGGTGCAGAAACCTTACAAGACATAGAACTCTATATTCCCCTGATTGAATGACTTGCTGATGATGTCAGTTTTGACAAATCCACTGGAAGCATTCAAGAAGTGAGTACTAATAAATTTTGCAGAGACTGTGGGTGACTGGCAACTGAAAGGCATTCTTTCCTATCCTAGCTCACAGGATTGCTTCATTGTCAGAAGTCTTGCAAAGAATGTTACTGTCACAGTATCTTTATGTGTTTGTCCCAGAGCTACTTGTTCCTTTTCATCCCTTCACCATGAATGTTCTCCTCTGACTGTAGGAGTTTTATTACCTCCAGTGTTTTGGGTACTGTGCCTTTTGGCTGAACTCATAACTTTCTGACCTATAGTAGCTAGAGTGCTGGACTTACTGCTTGGGAGTCAATCAATCCGAGAATTACTAAGCTGGGTCTTAATGCTTGATATATCAGCTATTTTCTTAACATAACAGATGATTTCCTTCAAGGAAACTGTCCTTTGTGGGTCCCAAATACCTCCTAACATCTAGCTGGGCATGGACAGACCCTTTACTTTAACAACATATTTGCTAGTTCCGAAGTAGGAAATCCTCTTCCAAGTTACAAGTTTACCTTTGTTCCACATGGTTTGTAACTTCCTGCTTTGGGAGAGTCCATGTTTGACTGCAGGATAGTTCTTGTGTCTACTATAGTCACTTACTGTGTTTGCTGTATATCCTTGAAAATGTACATCCTGATTTAGGAAATCCAGACAGAGCAGGTTGTAGCAGTGAACTTAGCTTGGGGTTAACTCTCCTAACAATGTCTCATAGAGGGTCATGGATCTGCTAATGTGCTCAGTATCATGCTAACAGTGAAATCCTTAAAGATGGTGATGTAATTGTATATGTACAGAATTATCATCTCAAGTCCAGTTTATAAGGTTAGTGGTCCACATTATTTCCTTAGAGAATGTCTATTCATTTTTTTGTCAGAGTTGATGCTTTTAGGAAGAGGGTAGTGGGTAAGAAGACTACCTTCTGTAGCACTGAAAGGTGTTACACCAAGGAGGACAGACCTTTCAGTAAAGGCTGTATGATGTGCTGTGCTGATGATGAAGAGTGTGTCATCTCATGGCAGGTCAAATATCTGCTTTAAAGCTTTGCTGTTGCAGCTGGAACCTACACAACTAATGTTTTCAGGGCACATATATTCTTTCCTTGAGTTTGTACATTCTGTATACATTTAGCTTTAAAAAGATGAGCTGCCACATTTGCACTAGCATTATATGCACTGGTGTACACAGGCTGTGCACTATGAAGCTTGTCTATGATTGTGACAGTAGTGTAAACAATGCTGTCACCATATGCAAGCCACAGACAATAGGCATACAATGTATACATAAGTTACATACACTAATTCAATAGAATAGGTCCGAAGGTTTATTCAGTGTATAACAAGTTTAATCACAGATAGGTTACTATCACCACATTGTTTATACAGGACTATGTATTTCTATTTCTAGGCAAGATATTAAACAAAACATATCTATAGTTTAAAAATGAAAATAATTAAAATATACAGCAAATAAGCAGCTTCTGAACAGCAGCAAAACTTATTGAAATGAGATATATGGGTATGTCATGTTGCAAATACTTCACTGTACTCTGTAAATGGAATGGATATATTCTGTGAAATGCACTGCCTATCCCATTTCCATCACAAGAGCAGAGGGTGATAATGCTAGGTTTACTTATACATAACTTACCAGCTGTTCCCTGCAGCCTCAGGGTGTTTGTGTTGCTGCATATAGAAGCTTCGTTAGTCAATATAATAGAAACAGTGTACGATTTCTGTGTTAACACAGGGATGGTAAGCTTCACTAGTAGACACAAGGCTAAGTCTATTTAACACAGCTAGGATTTTATATTGTGAGTGATTGTAATTTGCCTGTTGTTCTGTTTGTCATCAGTAGATTAATTCAGAAATATTTCTTACTCTCTGGCCATCACTGTGGATTTATCGATATTTTGCATTTCTGTAAATTAGGTGTTCTGATTCTGTAGCTGCTATCATTGGTGCACTAACCAGGGTGTCACTGGTGCATGATGGATAGTATGCAATGCAGTAAAATGCAAATTTTGTCACCTGTGCCAAATAACAAATCCACCACACTCCAAGTTAAGAAAACACTACTTGGCACATAGAAGCAGCTTTATTTTAGGACAATGAGCATAAAACTCTGAACTAGTGCCATGGCTTATGCCTTCACAGGTCAGATTTTCTAAAAGCAATTCAACAGAGCTTTATATACGAATCTCTGTAACTACATTATTTCATTTAACCAATCAATTAATTAACCAGTCTAATCACAAACCCTATATCATTTAAAGACGCAAGCACATGAACTCCTACACAAATCAATACATATATAAATATATTCACAAGTATAAAAGAAGAACATGTGCAAATATATACATGCACATATACATATACCAATATACATATAAAAACATGCATAGACATTCATAAATACAAAACCATTCCCACCACTAAGACAAGTCCCTAAATTATTTAACTAAATAAAATACTTCATAAGGATCTCATTACTGAGGCCCTTAGAATGCAAAGTATCACAGACAAATACAAACCAAGCTTCCTTCTGTAATGCTACATCTGAAGGATTTAAAACAACTGAGAGCCTTTAAATACAAACATTATAAAAAAGAGCAGAATCACTCTTATGATGCTCTGAGAAATGTGATGCTAGTGGGTTCATAGGGTAATTATTTTTTAACATCTCTAATATGCTGTCATATTCTAACCCTAACCTGATGTATCAGCTTACCTATATATAATTTATTACAGGGACAAACCAATCCATATATTATCATCTTCTAATAACAGCTAAATATCCCTGGAACCCTAAATAATCTATCATGACTTATGTATATGTACAAGTTGTACAGCCCTTACATTTTAAATCCTCAGTCTCACTACTTATCCCTGTATGTACAATACTACTCCCAATACTGGGTGAATTTCTATATCAAATATTAAATTTCATATTTTATATATCTCATCTGATGTTATTATATACCAGTATTTCTTCAAAATACGTGACACTCCTTCAATAATGGAGCATACCGAGCCACAAAATATATGGCTTCCTGTTCCCCCTTATTTCTGTCAACCTTTCTACCATATTTTCCTTTCCAACCAACATTATTGAGCCCATCTTCAACCTTCCACCATGCCATAATAAGAAGGTCATGTTTATAACCCCCTAGATAATAGTCTATTAATTATATCCATAGCCACTTCTTGGAATTTAACCTCCTCTGAACATAACATTCTAGCGCTATAAAATTCACCATAGGGCAAAGACCTCATCAAATGGCCAGGGTGCACACTAGAAGCATATAGGAAAGTATTTGCAGAAGTTTTTTTTATATATAAAGTGGAATGTATCTCACTATTTAGGATAAACAACTTCACATATAAATAATGAATACTACTATTATGAATATCGTATGTAAATAATACATCAGAATAAATTTTCTGTATAACCTGCATAAAATTATCAAACTATTCCTGAGAACCCTTTACTATAAAAGATAACTCATCAATGTAATGTTTATAAAAAGACTACTTTATCAACAAAATAACTTTCTATAGAAAAATATTTCCTCAAACCTTGCAATAAACAAATTGGTTTAGCTGGGAGCAAATTTAGCTCCCATTGCTGTGCCTCCTTATTGCCTATAGAAATTCCCATCAAAAGAAAAACAATTATTCAAAATAAAAATAGCAATACTCAATATACTCTGTAATGGGTCTATATTATATGTCTGAAGATTTTTAACTTCAAACATCATATGATTGACATCATATGGTCGAAGCTAAAAAACTTCAAACATACATAAAAAAAACACACTCAAAACTAACGGTTGTAGGCAGGGGGGCAAGCCACCCTGCACCTCCACACCCCCCACTCTTTAAATATACCAACTCTGAGCCTGCACTATAATGCGGTAAAGAGAAGATTTCCCTTTACCGCACTGTAGTGTGATCTCGGAGTTGGTATATTTAAAGATGCTTGCCCCCCTGCTTTAACCCATTACTTTCATTTTTTATTTATTTATTTATTTTTAAATATTTGAAGTTTTCTAACTTCGACCATATGGTGTCGATCATATGGCGTTCAAAGTTAGAAATCTTCAGACATATAATATAGACCCTCTGTAGCCCATTAACTTCTGCTAAATAATAAGCAATAACCTCTAATCCAATTTTGTGTTCAATAGAAGTATAGAAGCTACTTACAACCACTGTCACTAAAAATACCCTTCCTACCACTTAATCTTTTTAATCTAGTGTGTCACTAATATATGAAGGAAGATGTACCACACAAGCCTGAAGAATTTTATCCAAAATCTCACCAACCATTTCGTGGGACCCCCCCCCCACCTGAGAAACAATAGGTCTCCCCGGAGAATTCACCATGTTGTTATGGAGTTTAGGTAGTACATAAAATAATGGGATACGAGGATTCACTACTACTAATACATCCTTCAGTATTTCCAATAATACGCCTCTATTACGCAAGTCCTCCAGTAGCACCATAATACCATTTTGAATTTGTTGTAGTGGATTACCATCTAACAATTGATATTCGATGTATTATTCAATAAAACAAAACACATTATTTTACAAAAATCATCCTTCGTTACCACATTTTCCCCTTTATCACCTGATTCAGTTGCAGCAAACCTATCTCTTTTTAAACATGTTAAGCCATCCACTTGTTCCTAGTGAGATTATTTATATCCTGCAATCAGGTAAAGGGCAATGAGAGAAGCATTGCTGTCCTACACTCTGAAAACATTGAAGATTTCCTACCCTGTAGTCAGGACAAAGCAGACATGAGCAATGAGAGAGCCAACACTGTCCCAGACTCTGAAGACATGGAAGATCTCATCCCCTGCAGTCAGGACAAGATAGATGTGGCAGTGAGAGAAGTACCATTCTCCCAAATGCTGAAGATATCATAGCTTGCAGTCAGGCCAAGGCTATTGCAGGCAGTGAGAGAAACACCACTGTCTTAGATGATGAACATGTTGTCCACTGCACCTGGGACATAGGACTCATGTGCAGAGAGAGAAGAATCAGTGTCCCAGGCTCTGAAGATGTAGTCTGCAGTAAGGACAAGGCTGATGTGGGCAATTAGAGAAGCACCACTGTCCTAGATGATGAACACCTGATTCCTTGCAGTCAGGGCAAAGCCAATGTGAGCAGTGAGAGAAGCATTGCTGGCCCCAATTCTAAAAAACACTGAAGATTTCATCTCCTACAGTCAGGACAAGGTAGATGTGGGCAGTGGGAGAAGTACCACTTTTCCAGACTCTAAAGACAATGAAGATCTCATCCCTTGCAGTCAGCACAATGCCGATATGGACAGTGAGAGAAGTACAATTGCACCAGGTGCTGAAGATATCATCTTCTGTAGTCAGGACAATGCTGATATAGGCAGTGAGAGAAGCAGAGCTATCTCAAACTCTGAAGATAATGAAGATCTGATTCATTGTAGTCAAGATAAGCAGACGTGGGCAGTGAGATTAAATCCTCTATCACAGAAACTGAAATTTTGGTCAACCACAAACAGAAGAAAGCACATACAGACACTAACAGTAACACAGATGATCACATGAATAAGTCATCTATATTGAAGCGCTTAAGTTTTCATTTGAAAAGCTTTCATGCTGCTGTTAAGAAATATTTCTATAAACTTTGATGTTCTTATTAAAAATAATTTCTATTTAAAAACACATGACACTACAAAATGGCAGCTATTAGAAACACATATCTGTTTTTCACAACTTTTATTTAATCAGAATTTTTGATTCAATAAAAGCAGAAATTAAATGTATTATAAATGCCAATACTGTGTTTTTTCATTTATTTGTTTCACTAGCCTGTGGCATTGATAATATGAGGGTTTTGTGATTAATGTGCAGCATTATGCTTTGTATCAATATATATGCTACATCCTATGGTTTTTCACATAAACATAGCATGTCAAGTTTGCAGTGTGACCAACTTTTCTTTCTGCTTCACTTTCCTGTGCAAATTAACTTCATGCTCAAGCTGGGAAGGAGATCTCACAAGTGGGAAATGAAACCTAAGTTAGTCAATAAACATTCTGTCAAGAAAATAAAGGTTTTGAGGTGCAATTTTCTGGATCTGAATGTCAGCAAGCGATCCTTTCAGGGATGGGCAGATAAATTGATTCCCCTTTATGGAAAATCTTCCACTACTTAATTTTTCTGTGAAAACATTTTTTTCCTTTGAATTTCATTATTTTATAGTAGAAATGCTTTTTTTGTGGCACTTTCATGTTGCTGATGCAATTTTTACTTATGTGATGCTTGAGTGACAAGACTCTGTAAAAATCTATTCTTATTGACATTATCTACCTGTTTGTATAAAGTGAGTGTGCTTGTGTGTAGTGAGTGTGTGTGTAGAGGGGACAGAATTTGATGCCTTTGGGGATTGTCACTGAAAATTTTACCTCGGGGCATTAATTTTCCTGTCAGAAGGTTTATTGACTCACTCAGGCTTTGCTCCCTACTTGTGAGGTCTCCTTCCCAGCTCTAACATGAAGCAATAAGCAATATTCAATCTACATGGTTCTTCTACTATCCACAAAAAAATAGAAAGTTTTAGGAAGTCTGTGGGTGTTCTGCTGACTCCATCACTGCCTTAGCTGCTGGTGGGTGATTCTGCTGTGCCTAAATCTTTGTCTTCAGATCATCCATCTCTTGCTGTTGGTCTCTCTGGTGTACCTACTCAGAAAGCCACTAACGGTCAACAGACTGGCACATCCTCTGCAGTTGTAGGGTTGGCCTCACTGGGATGGGAGAACTACACATCTGATGTTTTCATTTTCATTCATTCTTCAACAGATGGGCTCACATCTGAGACTTGGCTCTGAGTCATCCACTTCTACCAAATCATCAGATCCTAGAACCCTCACACTCCTCCCTTTAAACATAATACCCTGCCAACCTAACATATGTCAGATCTCATTTGCCACCATTAGGTTCCTAGCTCTTGAGCATTTTTTGAGTGGTCTTCAGACTTTTTCTTGTTATGAGTTAATTACATTTTATATATTTCCTTTCTTCTTCCTCCTTCCCATATTTTAGTGTTCTTGGCCAATTCTTCCTTCCCTTTTTTATTGTCAGTTACCATTGTGGTACTTCTCTTGTTACCATTGCTGGTATCCTTTATATTCCTTGAGTATTCTGCCATTATTGATTGTTCTTCCTTTTACTTCCTTTCTCTTCTTTCCTTCAAAAACAATTCTGCCTACATAGATAGATTGTTTTCTTATAGCTTTTGCCAGGGTAATATTTTTAGTACCTTTTTGTGTTCTGCTGCGTGTTGTTGGTAGCAGTTTTAAAATGTCAGACAAACCCTCTGTATTTAAAAAGTGTGTTTCCTGTGGGCATAAGATCCCAAATTCTGATGCCCACAGGAAATCTATGTATCATTTGCGTCTGACACATCTTGATGTTGGCTTTGCCATTTGCTCCAGATTTAATTCTACGGCCTTGACAGACAGCAAAAACAAATTAGTTCTGCAGGGTCTCTTGCCCTTTATATCTTCCTCTTTGGTGACTGTGGCTCAAACCCCCTGCAGAAAGTTAGGGAAATCTAAATTTAACACCCTAACTAAGGACAAGGTGTCCTGGAAAAGGTCTCCAGACTGATCCTCAACTTCAGCTCCTTCTGTGGAGCCTCATGCTAAGAGTCATAAAAAAGCAGATCTGACAACTCAAAAAACAAATTCTCCTCAGATCTGTACCCCACCTCTTTTTTTATCTGATTCCACCCAGACTCTCCTCTCCCTTCCTAGAAGAGTTGCCTTGAAGGCTTTCTAGGCCTCCTTCCACTATGTCTTCTCTTCAATTCTCCAGAAGACTTTTAGAAGCAGTCCTGGACAGGATGATGAGGAAGTTCCTCAGAGCACAAATACAGATGGGAGTTGTCCGTGTTTTGACCCCTTATGGGCCTGAGAGCTGAACCCTGTCCTCTTCCCCTCTGGTATCTTCTCTGATCCATACTTCTGTTTGGAGCCATCAGATCCAAGATCCCTGGGGCTGTCTACTATGGATCTAATGACTGCTCTTCAATGCCAGTGGTTTTCTTAAGCCAACTGGCACCAAGTGTTTTGGAGCTGGAGGACACTTGGAACTGAAGCATCGGTAACAGATCTGGGGGCTTGGAGTCAACTCCAAAACCTTTGGAGCCATCTCTTCCCTGAGAGCCTTGGTGGTGGAGATCTCAAATCTGACTCCTTCCTTTGGATGCATGCTGATGTGGTTGCAGGAGCCGAGGATCTGAGAGGTTCCAACATCACAGCCATTGACTTCTGTTTCTCCTAGGCATTCTGCTTTTGAGGCTGTGGAAAGAGTTTTCTCTATGACTAGAGCACAGACATCCCTGCCCTAATCAGATCAGACAACCTTGCCTCATACTGTTCTGTATTTTGAGTCTCAATCATCTCTTCCACTAGGACAACCAACCCAAACAAGCATCCTGCCAGTCTAGCAGGGCATTGCTTTCTCTTCTAACACTTCCCCAGAACATCTCACCAAGGAAGTCCCTTGAAAGAGTATGTGCAAGAGGAGCCACTTAGAGTCCCTCTAGGAATCTCTCAAAGAGAACACTGATTCTGAAGAGGGGAGGAGTCCCCCAGATCACCACCTGATGGTGTGTCCTTGGGAGACATCCTGGAGCTCTTGAAACAAAAAGGTGGTTGGTCTTCTGAAACCCCTTCCAGGTGGAATCAGTGTTCCTGGAGGCTTTCAGGTCTAGTCCATCTACGTCTTAGGTAACCTTCTAAGCTGATGAGCTGATTGGCTTAGTCTCTGAGTGACCATGGAAGAAGCCATACACTGTTGAGCCAATACCAAACAGACCAGATAAAAGTCTTGCCCCCTCTCCCCCCAAGACCGTGCACACTGGAACAAGGGAGGACTTGTTGATGCCATGGTTGTGGCTGGAACTACAAGAAATGAACTAGCAGAACAGAGTTTTTCTAGCCTTCCTTCTAATAGAGAGACTAGGGCACTGGACAGATTTCGGAAGCATGGTTATACTTCAGTGAACTTTTGACTTAGGTTGCTAAATTTCTTGGCACATTTTACAAGACAGCAAAGAGATTTAATCAAGAAGCTTATCAAATCTCTTTCTGGGGCCATGTCCTTTGGGGATGGAAATAGAATCTCCTCGCAGCTGGCCACCCTCCAATCTATCTCAAATGCATCTTTGAAGTGATCTACCATGCTGCAGAAGGCATGTCATGGATGGTGGGTTCAGCCACAGCCATCAGGAGACATGCCTGGATGCACTTATGTGATTTTGCAGAAACATTTAAGTCTTTGTTTATCAATATGTCCTTTGACAGATCTTCTCTGTTTGACCCTAAGGGTAAAGACACACTGTCCTTGTGTGAACAAGAAGGAAGCACCCTGTCTGCCATTGGTGTACATTTTTCTACCCCTCAAAGGCTCTTATCTAGGAACCAGTGAGGTGGCAGAAAAATGTGGTTTAAGAAATCCCAGGTCCCTTTCCCGGATCTATGTGGAGACAGTTCCCCCCAGGAGTACAGAGAAAATCATATTGGAAGACACCCTTCTCATGTCAGAGGTGGTCCACAAAAACAGGGATTTAAACATTCTTTCTCAGATAGGCCCTATCAGCCACTCCTGAAGGGAGTCCCGACTGTACCTCTCTGGAGACAGTTGGGGTTGTTTATCCCTCCACCAGACAGCCTGTCTGTCTATCATAAAAAGATTCTTAGGTACAAAGGATTATACCCAGAAGTTATACCATACAGTTTTCACTAACCCCTCCCATGGTTATGAAGAAAATCCGCAATGATCCACCCAGTCAGAGGGAAGCAGCATCTCTAGAAATAAAAATGCTGGTAGAAAAAAAAAGTCATTCAAGAAGTCCCCTAGACCAGAAAGGGTCTAGAACTTACTCAAGATTCCTCTTAGTGCCAACAAAGACAGGGGACTTGAGACAAATCCTGGATCTCAACAAACTAAACCAGTTTGTTTGGTATACAAAGTTTCGGATGGTCACAGTTCAGTCCATTTTTACCTCTGTTGCAAAAGGAAGACTGGATGTCCTCAACAGATCTTCGGGATGTGTACTATCACATCAAAATGAAAAAGAGCTCCAGGAGATATCTATGCTTTTAGCTGGGAGCCAGTCATTACCAGTTCAGAGCTCTACCCTTTGGTCTTACCACAGTCCCCACTGTGTTCACCAAATGCATGCAATGGTAGCATCTCACTTAAGACTGCTGGGAATCTCGGTGTTTCAATATCTGGATAACCATCTCCTAACTGCCATAACCAGGCCTTGACTTCTTCAGGAAAGTGACTACTTGTACCAGTTGAGTTCTTATCTGGGAATAACAGTCAATTACAACACATTTCAGCTTACACTACACAGAGTCTGGTGTTCATAGGTACTCATCTGGACATGATCTGATGAAGTTTCCAATAGTGAAATTAAAGTGCTTATTTGTTTATATTCATCTTATTCAATAAACAAATGAACCTTGTCTGGAGTAGTTTGCGTGCATCAATTCCACTGCATTTTCTAAGATAGTCATTCAGATTGCCTCTCTTCCCTTTACTTGAATAAATGACATGAGGTTCTAAGTCAAGAAAGTAAATCAAAGTTCTTCCCTTCCAGCTTGATTGATATTGCAAGCAGTGGGATCCATGGCAGCAGCCATCACCCTCATTCTGCTGTCCAGGTTCCACATGAGAATACTTCAATGGACTCTATCTACTCAATGGTCCATTCTTCAGCAGCTGTTATCTGCTCCAGTGAAGATCACAGAAGCATGCAAAAGATATCTTCTTTGGTGGATTCATTCAAACCAATGCTGAAAAGGCCATTCATTTGTTCTTCCCCTGCCCAAGGCCATAGTGACCACAGAAAACTCCCAGCTTGTGGGGGGGGGCAATATTTGGGAAGGGCAGTCCAAAGTACGTTATCCCCAGAAAAGGCCAAGATGCATATCAATGTCCTGGAGATTAGGGCCGTCCTCCTAGTGTTGCAGGCCTTTCAAGATATTCTCCCATCTGGGACAATTGCAATACAGTTGCACAATGTGTCAGTAGTCTGGTACTTCAACAAACAAGGGGGAACCAGATCATATCCTCTTTGCCGAGAAGCTATGAGAATATGACAGTGGGTGATCTCTTCTGATCACTTTCTAATAGCAATGCACATTCAGGGGAAAACCAGCATGATAGCAAACTAAACAGGTCCATTCTGATGCCTAATGAGTGGTCTCTCAATGTCAATGTGGTGGAAAGAATTTTCCTTCAATGAAACCAGTCATGCTGTGATCTATTGGACTTTCCCTGCAAAAACAAATGCATCAGGTTCTTTGTTCTAATCCTTCCACTAGGGCAGTCACTGAAAGATGCTCTAGTTCACAACTGGCCCTCTGGTCTCCTTTATGCATTTCCTTCCTTACCACTAGACCCCAAGTTTCTACAGAAAGCAGTTTGGCTGAAAAGCACAGTTATCCTCATTGCCCCCTTTTGACCTTGTCTTCTACATCCACCCTGGATACTGGATCTAACTTCAGACCTCCTGTCTCACCTGATAGGCACCACTCATCTAGACTTTACAGGTCTCAAGTTGATCAACTGATTTCTCCAGTTCCACTGATTGCTAGACAGCCCAGGCTGTCTTCTTCAGTCTGCCTCATTTTGTTATCTTCTCATAAGGCCTCTACTAGAAAAACATGAGTAAATGGAAAAGATTTTTCTTCTGGGCTCTTTGCAAAGATTTGGACCCTTTTCAGTGCCTGTGTCAGCAGCTCTTGAGATTTTAGCTTTAATCTTTAATGAAGGAGCTAGTTTCCCAACTATTAGAGTCAAGTTCACTGTCATCTCTAATTTCCACATGGGCAAAAATAACTCAAAATTAACCTCTTCTAAGTTATGCAAGGCCTTTCCAAATGGAGATTCTTTGCTTAGACATCCATTAAAAGATTGTACTCCTCCTTGGGATTTAAATTTAATGCTTCAAGCCTTAACACAGTCTCTGTTTGAACCTTTAGCCAAAGCAAACCTAAAAGTTTTATCTTTGAAAACCATTTTCCTGTGGCTATTTCATCAGCTAGAAGGATATCTGAACTCCATGCTCTGTCTTCAAAACATCCTTATCTAATTTTTCATAGAAATATGGTATCTTTGAGAACTAACATTTATTTTTTGCCTAAGGTGGCTTCTGAGTCAAATATTAACCTGGTCATTAATCTTCTAGTTTTCTTTCCAAATTTTTCAAACAAAGGAGAGTACATGTTACATCTGTTGGATGTGCATAGACAACTTTGTTTCTACCTTCATAGAACCAAAGACTTTAGGAAGCCTGATCAGTTATTTGTTTCCTTTTCTCTACCAGATTAAGCAACCCAGTATCTAAAGTTACATTGGCCAAATGGCTGCCTGATTGTATAACCTTTGTCATTAGTAAATTGTTTTTATCTTTACCAAAACCTCCTAGGTCATTCCACAAGATCTATGGTAGTTTCTTCACCTTTTTGGTACAGAACATCTTGAGATAATATTTGTGCAGCTGCAACTTAGGCTAATCCACACACTTTCATTACTCATTACAGGTTGGATTTGATTTCCAGGAAAAGAGTGGCATTTGGCTCAGAAGTGCTAGGGATCTCCCAAGGTTACAGTAGCTAGGTACTCTGTCCCATTGGTTGAAGAACAAATGAAAATGACAACATCAAATAAAAAGTTATGTATTCATCATAAGGTGTTGTCCATTTTCATTATTCCTCAACTATCTGCCACCTGCCCCCTCCTTTTTTTTGCTTCTAGAGAGATCTAAGAGTTGTATAAGAACCTCTGTTCCTTGTCTGCGTTCCAGCTTCCCCTTTTCTGTTCTACCTCTAGTATTTCATGTAATAGGTGGCCCTTCTATATCTAGAGACAGTAAACTTGATCTGAGGTATGATAGGTTGTGGGGCATTATGGGTAAAGGGAGGAGCTCGAGAGTTCTAAGATCTGATGATCTGGTAGAACTGGTCGAGTCAGATCTGAGTGTCAGATCTGAACCCATCAGTTGAGGAAGAATGAAAATGGACAACACAGATGGAACATTATGGTGAGTATATAACTTTTTTTGTTGGGCTTGTGGGAAACAGTGAGTGATGGTTTACTGCTTAGCTAAGATAAGGTGCATGATCCCCTGGCTATCTGCCCTTTCATGGGTCAGTGCTTTTCCAGGGAGTCTCCCAGGAAGTAAAATCAGAAACTTAAAAAATGTTTCTTGTGCTGTATCTTTAGCTATGGACAAGAAAGATTTGCTGGGATTTACTAAGGGATTACTCTCTGATTTTAATGTGCTAAAGTATGGTTTCTTGTATTCTAATATAAAAAGAAAAAAATCCCCTCACACTCTGACAATGATTCCCCATCAGATGAGCAAGGAGGGGAGGGGAGTGTGATTCTTCTGTTAACTCTTTTCAAACTGAAGATTCCAATTCTGAGGAGAGTCATCATCATCATCAAGCCCCTTTTTCCCATTTCTACACTGGGTCGGGGTATCATGTTAACTATCACCATCTTTCTCAATTCAGCACCTCACTCCTGCCTTCTTCAACACTCATGCCTGACTGTCACAGATCTTCTCTCACACAATCCATCCACCTCTTTCCTGGACACCCTTATTTCCTCTTGCCTTCTTCCTGTCTGTCCCAAATCATCTTCATCAGATTGTCTTCTACTTTTCTGCACATGGAGCTACTCTGGCTTCTGCTCTTATGTCCTCATTTCTTTGTCTGTCCCACAGTGTGCATCCCACCACCCTTCTCAAGCACTTTATTTCCACACTTCTCTAGCTTTCTCATCTGCGCTGCCTTTACTGCCCAGGTTTCTGTATCATACAGTAGTACTGGTCACACCAGTGTTTTGTACACCTTACCTTTCAGCTTTTTTGGCATTCTTCTGTCATATACTACAGTTGGCTGCAGCCCCTCTGATTTTAGCTTTGACCTCGTTATTCAGACTTCCCTTCATCTCAACCACCCTTCCCAGATACTTTAAGCTATTAACCTATTAGACTATCTTCCCTTCTATCTCAGTTTTCAGCGTCTTCTGATTTCCTCAGTTTGCTGCCATTACCACTGTCTTATCTGTACTTACTTTCATCCCATCTGCCTTTAGTTTTGCATTCCATTCCCCCCTATTCTTTACTGAAGTTCTTGCTCAGAGTCTGCCTGTAATGTCACACCATCTGTGTACAGCAACTTTGTTGATTTGTCCTCTCTGACCTGTTTGCTAATGTAGTCCATCACCATTATGAACAGCAGTGGGCTCAGAACTAAACCCTGATGAACATCCACTCCTACTAGGAACCCCTCTGTGAGACTGAACACTGTTCTTACTTGAGTCACTGTGCCCTTGTACATAGCCTGCATTAATTCTACCATTGTTTCTATGATTTTGAAATGCCACCATACTGCCCAAATCAACTTACCTTACCTTATATTACCTTGTCATATGGTTTCTCCAAGTCTAGGAATGCCCAGTTGGACTCATTCCTCATCTCTAGTGTCTATTCAACTATCAGTTTCACTGCAAATATCAGGCTGGTTGTGCTGCATCTTGATCTGAATCTGAACTGCTCATTTCCCATCCTACTTTCTGCTACTCTGCTTATCCATTTATCAATCACCCTCTCCAGAACTTTCATGCAATGTGACAGGAGTTTGATACCTCTGTAGTGTCCACAGTTGTGGATGCCCCCTTTCTTCTCATACACAAGCATGAGTATGCTTTTTCTCCAGCCATCGGTGTTATGCCGTTCTCTCCACACTGCTATGAGTACCCTCAGGAACCATTTCTCCCCTGTCTAACCCAGTATTGTTATCATATTTGCTGTCACTTCATCTGAGACTGCTGCTTTCCCTGACTTAATTTTCCTTAGTGCGGTTCTTACTTCTTCTGTGGTGGGCTCCTCTTCTTCACTCATCATAGGATGTGTCTGGAGACGTGCATCTTCTGTGGAGTTTTCTTCATTCAGAAGCTGCTGGAAGTAATCCTTCCATCTGCCTTTGATGTATTTTGGACTGGTGAGCAGGTTGTTGCTGGCATCCCTCATGAAGGGTGTCTGACATTCTTCTTTATCTTTTTCTCTTTGCCTTGTAGCCTGATACGGTTTCTTTGTGCCACCTACTGACTCACTTTCCAGAAATTGGTAGAGTGCTTCCAATGCCCTGTTCTTTGGTATTGCAACTCTTTTTTTAGCTTCTTTGTTATCCAACCAGTATTCCTTCCTAGCCTGGTTAGTCTTTTCTTTCTCCCACTTTTTCCCGCACAACTTTTTTCTTTTGATGACATCCTGGACTTCTGCATTCCACCAATAGCTTTCCTCATGTACTTTATTTCCATACGTGGCTTGGCCACATGTCTGTTATGTTGTTCTCACACATACTGATTTGAGGTACTGCCATTCTTCTTCAACTCCACCTATTTCCTCCTCTTCTTGGGGTGCTAGAGCCCTGAGTAATTCCTTGAACTATAGTACTTCATCTCCAGTCAACTTTCAGGTCTTCAGCCTGGTCTCTGTTGACCTTAGAGCCTTCCCTGACTATTACTTGCAGCTGATTGTGGCAACCAGTAGTTTATGCTGTGGGCTGTTTCATTGGGGATGACATTGCAGTCACTGATTCTACCCCAGTGCCCTTTCCTTATTAGGAGCAATTCTACCTGAGTTGTTGCTTGTCAACCACTCTTGTATGTGATCTTGTAATTATCTGTCGTTCTAAATGAGATGTTGGCTACTATCAAGCTATTTACCAGATAAAAGACTAGAATGGCCTCTCTTTCTTTATTGTTGTTGCCACACCCATTTGATTTTCCTTCTTTATTTCAGTTGCCCCACCCATGTGGACCCAGGCAGTCCTCATATCCTGTTCTGCTTGCACCAATATGTGCATTAAAGTCACCCAATTTCAACACCAAGTAATGTTGTCCTCCTTATCTAGTAGGACTGCAACTGCTGTATGAATGTTCTCTTTTCCTCTCTATCACAACCCTGCTGTAGGGCATAGGCTGAGATTATGAATGCTGCCCTATCATTACACTGGATTCTAATTGCTATGAGCCTGTCACTAATTCTGATGACATCCCTCACTGCCTTCTGATTTAATGAATTCTCACACCATTTCTAGTCTGTCCTCCTCCTGAGTAGTAGACTCTGGATCCCAACCCAAGTGTCTTTGCTGCACTGCCCTTCCATCTTGTCTCTTGGATACATATGATAGCCAGCCACCTCCATATCTAGTGTTCCTTCAAATTTCTCTCCAGAAGAGTTATCTTTTACTGAAACTATTAATAGAATGAGAGGAATATTTCACTGGAAACAGAATGAAATCCTTATGTCACAGCACACGTGTCATGATTTGCTATAACTGCAGTTTCCTCCATTTGTAGTTGTTCCTCTTGTGTTGTCAGCCTTTGAGAATGTTTTTTAATAGTTTCCATTATGTCTGGCAGTCAGTCTCTTGCTTCTAAAAGTCAGACAGTTTCTATAAAGTAAATAACAAATACACTGTTGTCATCTAACCCCAAAATCAGATCATGCAGTGTTATCTTTTTTTTAAGTTTTCTAATGCTAAACATATTGTAAATGCTAACCCATATTCCTTCTGACAAGGATGCAAAAGTTATTGATAGATTTTTTTACCTTAGCTTTCAGAATTTTGAATTAGGTTCATATGTTAATTTTTTACTGGCATCTTTTGAGAACATATGAAAGTTATTTAACTTATTTATTTATCTTCATTTACTGGGAACGTCAGACTGAGCAAGGCCCATTTTCAGTGGAGGCCTAGCGAGAAAAGTTTCAGTAAATGACATTTACATTTCAGTTTCACTACATATGATAAAAAAGAAGCATTATAACAATAGTAAAACTTACAATATGCAGAAGTAACAATGCTAGAAGTACATTTCAGTAAAGTTCAACACATGGTGCATCACAGTTTATGGTGTAGAAAGCACAAAGCACATTGTATCACATACAAATGTATGCATGACAGTCATTCAGCTGGGCAATCATTCTCGACAGGAAAGAGGGTTGAGAAACTTGCCACATGCATATCAAGTGAAATATCAGGTTTGATGTAAGGAAGATAGGAAAAGGGGCGTTAGGGGGGGGATGATATTGTATAAAAGTTAAAGAGAAATATGCATTATGGTGTAAGCAAAATAAAGAAAAGGGTTAGTATGGAGAGAAAGATGAGATTTTGCAAAAAGGTTATAGTAAGTATCGAAGGTTATTTCATTAATTATTGCTGTTATCTGACTTTGGATAACACAGCATCCTTTTAAGTGATTTTTTTTATTTCTGAAAGCGAATCTTGGTCTACCCCCCACTATAGACTTAATCTGTTTATCGGTGCATAGGACATGCCAATTCCTATCAAAGATATTCTGTAACTGTTTGATATTAGTGGAATACGTAAGGGGTACTCTTATTTTATTACCCCTTACCTGCTTCCCTTGACCCCCCCCCCCCCCATCAATGGTATCTGAGACAGGACTTCATCCACTTCCTTAGGATCATAACCTCTTCATTTAAAACTATGACATGTCAATTTTCAATGAAAATCTTCATCTTAGAATTCAATCTTGATGCCCTTAGGCCCTGTCATTTGATCACATTTCTAAAAATGTGTGCCAGATGCATACTCTGCCTTTGCACATATGTATTTCTATACATTTTTTCTGTATATCTGGGTGTTAAGCTCCCCATTTGTGTTTCTGATTATTCTGACATCTAAAAATTCTATTACTTTTAGGGAGTTGCAACATGTGAATTTTAAGAAACTAGTGCTGCTATTCATGTACTGATGTAGGAATTCAAAGGACTTCTCATCTCCTTTCCAAATTAAAAACAAGTCATCCACAAACCTCCAGTTAAACACCAGGTGTCCATGGAATCTATCATTCTATAGGTGCTGCTTCTCTCAGCTTGCCAAAATGATCTTGGTGTAGCTATTGGCACACGACGTGCCCATAGCCATGCCATCCATCTGCCGGTAAATGTTATACTCAGACATGAAGGCATTGTTCTCTAATATTACATCCATAAACATACATACATAGCAAGTCGATAAATTACTCCTCATAATGTTCATCATCCACTAAGTATTGCCTTAATAGTTCTATACCTATGTCATTCGGTATTTCTGTGAAGAGCGACTGTACACCAAACGTGGCTAGTCTATAATCTCTATCTATCTCATGTTCCTGGTTGATCTGAAATAAGTCACTTAAAAATGTTCAGAATCCCTGAATAAATACATATTCCTGTCCAAATCAAGTCTTAAATATCTTTCAAGGTACAGGGAGAGCAGAAGAGTACACCACCCTCTGCCTGCAACTAAGGGCTTCATGGGTGGACATGTATAGTGTTTATGGACTTTAGTAAGCTTTTGTATTGTAGGAATAACTGGTTCTTCTACCACAAAATAATTAAACAATTCAGAGTTAATGATGCAACAAAGAAGACAGTCATATAACGCATCATATATTCTTTTAACCATATTATCAATACGTGTTCTATCTATTCGTTCATATACACTGTCATCCCTAAGCATTTGTAGCATTGTGTCACAGTAAAACTTATGGTCCATAACAACAAGCCCCCTTTTATCAGAAGGCCTGATGGAGATGGAAGTGTCTTTTTGTAAAGCTTCCAAAGCTAACCTTTTGTCTTTACTTACGTTATAAAAACATTTACTTCTAGTTTTATCACTAAAGATATCATATATTTCCTGCTCACGCAACTTTTCAAAGGTTTCCAATACAGCATTATTAGCAGGGAAATATGTGCTTTTCTTCCGGAAGGTCATAGCCTTCCTAATTACATCTGTGTTATTCCCAAACTGTGCTTTAAGCATAAGATTGCGAGAAAAAGTTTTTAAAATAATGTTATCAGTTAAAGTACTTTTCCCTGCTGGTATAAATGTCATACCTTTAGACAGTATCTGCAGTTCACAAATTGACAGTTGTTTGGAGGAAATATTCCAAATTAATGATTCCTCATCTGCTGCCACATCTTTTTGATTGTCCTGTTGCTCACTTGCTCTGGCGTTGCCTTCCTCTTCAATCTGCCCCTGCAGTTTGATTGTTGTCATTTGTTGACTGTCTGTATGGGAAAAGGGAGCGCAATATCACTTCTAGGGATGTTCCTCACTGCTAACAGTCTGGATACATCACTAACAGCTATATTCATTCAATTGAGCTGTTATGAGGCTTTTTATGAGCACCCTCCTCCATTCCATCAGTTGTACAAGTTGCAGTCAATGATGGCTCACCACTAGTTGCAGGAAATTCATGGTTGAGGGAGATATTAGCCACTTCCTTTCTTAAAGGCACGTCTACCACTTCAGGGGTACAAGAATTGTCATTGGAGACTGTATCTTTACATCTCGGCCAGGTTAAAACATGCCCTTGGGCAAAATCATTTGAGTCTCTCTCCAACTTTCTCCATTTTTGGTTTAGCAACTGTCTTTCATATAAAGACACAGACTCAATGATCTGGTTTAGTTTCTCATCTAAGACCTCTGTTGGAAATTTATCATACAGCTCCATCTGCATATTATTTATGCTGGTAACTAGTTCATGCTCCTCTGGTTTAAAGTAGTCTACCAGAAGTTGCAAATAATTAAAGCTTAAATCAAGATTCAGTTTTTGCCATTTTATCAATAATTCCTTATGTGTGTCACCATATGTGGGCATTTTTAATACCCGAAGACCACAAGGTATCACACATTTCTGCAAACAGGCTTCAAAGTGGTTATCTCTGAGCTTGAAGCCTTTTTAACTTATAAAGTTCATGTTCCAGTTCCAATAAATTCATTCTCAACAAAGTAAAGTCACAGTCACTTACTTTTCATGAGATACATGATTTGTAGCTTCCAGTTGTAAAAGAGGGTTTTTATTTCATTCAACATACACAGAAAACTGCTCATGATATTTCTTCCATTCTCCAGTCAACCTCAGGGTATAATCCAGTTCAAGAGTACCTGTACTCCCTTCAGCCATGTTCCAATGCTGCCCCAAAATAGTATATATAATAATACTGATATACTAATAATAGTATATATAACCCCACACTCCTTTAGATTTATGGTGATTGAGAACATTGTGCCCAGTGAATGGGGAGGTAATGTTATAAATAGAACAGAAACATCAGAACTTAAATGGATTATTCGGATGTCAGCTACTACAGGTAGGGGTTTGAATGACAAGATATATATTAAACCCGTTCTACAAGCTAGAGAACTGAAGAGATAGGATGCATGTCAGAATATATATATATATATATATATATATATATATATATATATATATATATATATATATTCATAGATTATAGGTTCATAGATTCATAGGTAGGTACTAGGCTATTGGCCCAAGGGCCTATGTAAGCCTAGCCAGCAAGGTTCCCTGGCTTACACCACCCGAGAAAGTTATTTTCCTGTGCTACTGTTGAGCAGAGACACAGAGGTGATCCCCAGGGTGTATTTCCTATTTCCCATCTACTCATCAAGATTTTTCTTGAAGAGTGCTAATGAAGAACTTTGCTTGACATAGATGGGTAGCCTGTTCCAGAGTATGGGAAGTCTCTGGGACAGGAATCTATCCCTCCAGCATATCCTGTTTATTGTGGTGACAAGGTTTAGGTCCCTAGAGTGTGTAGCTCAGAGGGATTGGGATTTCTTCAGGTGTAGCATGTCCAACAGCTCTGGGTTTGACATAGCTTTATATGTTAGGCAGAGATCACCTTGGAGTAGGCGATATGCTATGGAATAAAGCTGGAGTTTTTTGAGACAGTCAGTTTAGGGCATTTGTTTGAGGCCAGTAATCCTCTCTGTGAGGTACTTCTGTGGCCTTTCCAGCTGCTGCAGATGTCTTGTGAGGTACATTCAAAAAGGGGCGTTGTACTCTATAATGGGTCTAATGAGTGTTGGGTAGAGGGGAACAATGACCTCTTTTTTCCTGGATGAGAACCCTCTTATGATGAGGTGTGCCACGTAGAAAGACTTCCTGACTACTGTGGTGATGTGACTATCAAAGGAGAGACTACTGTCCACCTAGGTCCCAAGTTCTCTTATCACACATTCAGTGTTAAGTAGATTGCTGCCTATGTGGTAGTTCATGGGTACAGAGTTTTTCCAAAGGGGATGACACTGCACTTTTTGGCACTGAGCTTGAGGCCCTTCTGTAGGATGTCCACATCATTTGTGGACTTGACTACGGCTCCTAGTTTGCAGTCATCTGTGAACTTCATTAGCCAGAGGCCTTCTGTGTTAGCCTGTACTTCAGAGAAGTAGATACCAAACAGGAGAGGTCCCAGGACTGAACCCTGTGGTACTCCACTTGTCACTGGTTTGAGGTCAAATTTGGAGTCTGCAACTTTTACAGTGTGGGTTCTATCAGTGAGCCAGTTGGCAACCCATCTTGTGACGTAGGGAGTTATACCTAGTTTAGTGAGTTTAGCTATAATTCCAGAATGGGGGATGGTGTTGAAAGCCTTGGCGAGGTCAAGATAGGCTGTGTGAACCACCTTACCCTCATCTACGGCTTTGGTGACTGCCTCAAAGAAGTCGATCAGGTTCAGGAGGCATGATCTACCTTTCACAAACCCGAACTGGGTGGGATCCAGAGTTTGGAGGTTACCAATGTCTTTGTTTATAAGTTCCATAATGATACATTCCATGGCCTTGCAGACCAGGCTCGTTAGGTCGATAGTTCCCGGGATCAATGGTGGCTCCCCCTTTATGGAGGGGGATAACTGTTGCTGTGTACCATTCAGTGGGCACAAAACCTGATGCAAGGCTATTATTAAACATGGTGCTTAAGTGGGGAGCCAGCTTGTTCTGAAGATCGTGTAAAACGCAGCCTGGGATGTTGTCTGGTCCCATGGATGCTGTGTTTTTGGCTTTAGGGAGTGCAGCTTTTACCTGCATAATTGTGATTACAGGGAATCTGCATTATTCTTGTATAGATATGGACCCTTTAGGGAGTGAGGGGGGGTGGTAAAGTTAGCACTGAACCTATTTGCCAGGATGTTGGCAATATCAGTTGGTTCTGTAATTTTCGTGCCGTTGTGCTGTAACTCAGAGCAGATCTGGGTGTTGCCATCAAGATTCTTGACATAGCTATAGAATGTATATAAACAACAAAGACTATCAGTGAGTCCCAGCTCTACCTTCCAATAAAATTTATTTCGTTGAACAGTTCCTTCTCTAGCGCCTCGGCCAACAGCCTTTACAGAGTAAAACAGTAAAACTCATAAAACACTTGCAATATATACAAAAAACCAAGTAATCAATCAATTACATAATTAAACTATCAAATCACATAGCTTAAATATATTTAAAGTCATAGTCTTAAACAAGACATTGCCAGTTGCATTCTCTGTTCATTCCATGTGGATGCAAAGTCCCAAATTTCATAATCAAAAGATCTGAACCGACCACCTGGTCGGCCTATTGTGTCAGCTTTTGGATATTTTACTTATAATCTTTGCATCATGTTACATGAAATATTGATAAAGAAAGTTCTGTTGTTACCTTCTTATATACAAGATTCATATGATTTTCTAAGGAAAATAAAAGATATATATTGGGGTGAAAATATGTATTTTATTACGGTGGATGTAGAGAGTCTCTACACTAATATTTCCCATATTTTGGGCTTGGAAGCTATAAAATTCTTTTTGAATGATAGTCCTAAAACATATTATGTCCTGGAACTGGTGGAATTCTGCTTGAAAAATAATTTTTGAATTTAATGGCACTGTTTATAGACAAGTTACAGGTACTGCTATGGGGGCAGCGTTTGCACCAGCCTATGCTAACCTGTTTATGGGGCTATTTGAAAATGAACATCTTTATAGGTTGCCTTTCTTTCAAAATAATGTTCTAAGGTATTTTAGATTTATTGATGACCTAATTTTCATTTGTCATGGGGATTGGGAGACATCAGATAATTTCATTGATGAATTAAATAATAACAGATTTGGTATAAAATTTAGTGACATACAAAGGGAAATCAGGTTAATTTCTTGGATATTTCGCTTAGGGGCAATAATGGCTTTCCCATATATACTAGTATTCATAGAAAATTTGATGAAATAAGCTGGAAAATGTGGGAGATAGTTGCCATCCCCATACGTTGTCAGCCATCCCCTATGGGAATTTTTGAGAATAAAAGACTCAATTCTGATATTAATATGGCTTTTAGGGAGGCCTATAAAGTGGCTGAGATATTTAAAAATAGAGGTATAACCCAGATGATGTAGAAAATAGCTTGCATAGAGCCTTTAAACAGAGTAAGGGCACTACTAGACAAAATAACTATCAAAGGAGCAATAAATATGGGACTGAACAGGAGAGAATGTTTTTGTTACAAAGTACACTAACTTCTCTATGATTGGTAATAAAATCATTATGGAATATTGGAATTTTATTAAAAAGATATAACATCACTGAAAATATAAAATTAATGACATCATATAGAAAGGGAAAAATATACAGGACTTTCTGATACACAGCATTTATAAAAGCCTTGTACTAATGAATTAAATGTTGTGAAGAATTTGGGAACATTCCTTGTGGAAAATGTGCTATATGTAAACATGTTGTAAATGAAGTGAATAAAATAAATGGCAAAAATTTTCTTACAAAAGGCAAATATAGATGTATGAGCAAAGGTGTTGTGTTTGTCTTATGCTGTGTTTGTATCAAATATTATATTCGAGATACAAAAGAATGCTAGCAGATAGGATAAAAGAACATATTAGAGATGTTAAAATAATAAAATTACTAGTCCTATTGCTGAACATTTTAACTCAGTGCACCATGGAAATATTGAGAATATAAAAGTGTCTGTTCTGGAACATGTTCCATTATATTATAATGATGTTGATAGGCAAAAAAATATGTTAAGACAAAAGGAATGCATTTTGATTATGAAATTTGGGACTTTGCATCCACATGGAATGAACAGAGAATGCAACTGGCAATGTCTTGTTTAAGACTATGACTTTAAATATATTTAAGCTATGTGATTTGATAGTTTAATTATGTAATTGATTGATTACTTGGTTTTTTGTATATATTGCAAGTGTTTCTGTGTTTTTGGCTTTAGGGAGTGCAGCTTTTACCTGCATAATTGTGATTACAGGGAATCTGCATTATTCTTGTATAGATATGGACCTTTATTGGAAGGTAGAGCTGGGACTCACTGATAGTCTTTGTTGTTTATATATATACATCTTGTTTGCTGTTGTTTGAATATAGCTATAGAATGCTTTGTGGTTGTCCTTAGAATTAGTGGCTATTTTGTTTTTGTAGCTAGCTTTGGACACTCTTATAAGGGATCTCAGCTTCTTACTGAGGCTGACCAGGGAGCTCCTCCACTCATGGGATTTTACTCTCTTATGCAACAGTTTCTTCCTTCTGTTGTACAGTTTGTTTATGGCAGGGGACTGCCAGATTGGCTTCCTTTTTTTGAAGGATAGAGTCTTGGTTCTGTTTGGGATAGCATGATCCATGCACTCGTGTAAGTGCTTAGAAAGTGCATTTGTGTAGGATTCAGCAGTTGTAACTGTATTGTCCATCTGCATGGGTGTCATGAAGTTCACCACTTCTGTCTTAAGAAGCATGAAGTTGGCTTTGGAGAAATTGTTTACCGTGGTTTCCTTAATGGGGGCTGGGCGCAGGATGTGGATATCAAGCGTGATTAGCTTATGGTCAGATCGGACCAATGAGGAGTTGACTTCAGGTGTGGAACACCGGTCACTCATGTTGGTAATGACTAGGTTTAGGATATTGTTGCTCCTGGCAGGTGTGTGGATAAGCTGATCCAAGGCATTGGAGTTTATGAATTCCAGAAAGCGTTGAGCTAAGGAGCTGGTACATGAGTAGTTTTCCCAGTTAATGGTGGGGTAGTTGAAGTCACCCATTATTAGGGTGTTTGGTTAAACCCTAATATTTTCCAGTACATCAAAAAAAGAGGAGTGGGAATCCTGGGGCATGGTGGTGGATCTGTAGCAAGCTACAAATTGGATTGCAGTTTTGCCCAGAGCTAGTTACACTTGGATAACCTCGGATGCACTATGCTGAGCAACTAGCCTGGAGGTGTGGATATCCTTAATGAATATGGACACACCTCCGCTTTTGGTGTTTCGGTCCAGGTTACATGGCCGAAAAGTGTGGTACGAGTTATAGCCTGGTAGTGCAGGGGTGCTTTCTGGAGCCTTGAACCAGGTCTCAGTCACTACATAGATATTGATGTTCTCCATTTTAAGGAAAGCCTCGAGTGAGTGCATTTTGAGATTTAGACTTTTGGCATTGAGTAGTATTACCCTCAGTTTTTGCTTGCCTGTTCCTGTTACATTGGTGAATTTGTCATTTGAACCTTGCCTATAAAAGGCACTATAGGGGCAGCAAGAGCCTTAGCCAGTATCCGGAATCCCAGGGGTGACAGGTGCAGGCCATCTGTGGCAAAGCATTGTGGGCTGTCAACCATGTCATCCCAAGCAGACAGATACTGGATCCCCTTAGAATGGCACCAGAAGCTTAGCCAATTGTTGAAGTCAATCATTTTGTCCTTGTACTGCGGTATCATTCTGGGCAATGGCAGAATGCTACTCAGGGCTAGGGTCATACCTGCCTGAGCTACAAGATCAGAGAACTCTTCCATGTCTCTTTTCATGTAGTCCAGGGAGGTATGTCCTAGGTCATTCACACCAACATGGACAATGGCAGAGTCATATTTGTACTTGTTGTGGAGTGACCTGAGTGCGTGGGTTATGTGGTGGATCCTGGCATCTGACAGACAGCTGACAGTAACCTTCTCCTTGTTTAGCCTGGTGAGTGGGACATCAGTGTGCCTGACTATAGAGTCACCTATGACTAGTGTGTTGGGTACATTGGTTTGCCTTATTGGCTGTGGTTGAGTGACACACTGAGTCTGTGGGCTATGTGTCATTTGGGTTGTGTTGGGGGATGGTGATTGTTTGTGTTTCTGCTTTGGAGGTCTCTGTTGCTTAGACAGATTATTATTGAGAGCCTTTGTGAATGTTTTTGTGTTACTAAGTGTGGATTTTGGTGGTGTAGATTTAGTGGGACTACGTGATGAGTGTGGTGTGGTGCAAATGTTTACCTTCTCCTCTTGACTGTCAAGTTTAGTCTTGGTTGGAGAGAGTTTTACCTCCATTTTGGCTAGATAAGTGCATCTCTCACAGGTTGTTGTGCTGGGTAGTAGTAGGAGAAGGTTGTCTATGTATATGAGGCAATTTCTACATTGCCTCAAGATGCCCAGATTCATCTCAGACAGACAGGAGAGAATACTGGGAGCTGATCCTTGGACATGCCTGAATTAAAAACTATTTTCCTCTAGAGAAGTGAGGAAAGTGAGTACAAAAACTGTTTTCCTCTAAGCAAGTGACAAAGTCACAAAACTGTTTTCCTCTAGGTAATGAGGAAGGGTGACTGCTATAGTAATTAGTAGCTTATTTAGTGCTTACAAGTTCTGAACAAGTGCTGAGCATGAATAAGCAAATTTAAGTGCTAAAACTACAAATCTGTATCTGCACTAGATGAGTTACAGGACAGAAACAAGTGCAAATACAGGCTTTCAAATCAGAAAGTTGAGAGAGATGGAAGAGATTGCCCAAACGGCCAATAACTACAATTTCTGGGCCAGAACCACTCCTTATATGGTAGATAGGTTACCTGGTGCTTACCACTCCCACTGATAAGCTAGAAGACTTCCCTCCAACACAGACAGGCTTGGGGGGCTCAGAAGCTTACATACAGTCCTGGATACAGCAAATCTGTATCTGGAACACTAGTTACAGGAAAGGTAGGAAACAGGCTTACAGTATTTTTTGACAGAAAATTAGCTAAAACAGCAGTAAAAACAATTCACATGTAGTGCAAGCTAGCACACATGAGTATGTAGCATATTAGACCAAACACAGTTTAAAAAATGCAATTAAATTAAAAAGGACTAAAAGCAAGTGCAAAAATAGTTTATTAGGTAGAATGTGGTAGAGATGGGACTGGGGGAGTGTCCCAGATCAAATCTACAGTGGGGCGGGCAATAGGGAGGGTGGATGAGACAAAACAGTTTCAGCAGAGCTCTAAGCAACAATTAACAGTACAAATTCTAAAACCCAAAAAATATATCCAGCTCTGTATATTTGCAGATAGATTAAAATGCAGTCTCTCAGAACTCAGGTTCATGCAATGAAATGCAGGTTTTTACTAACAGGTCTTATTTTATTCAAGTGATCCTTGAGTTACATAACACACAAGCTGCAAAAAACAGTTATACCAACTGAAGACACAAAAGAAAATAGCGGGAGGTGGGGACAACAGTTTCAGCAGAGATCTAAGCAACAATTAACAGTACAAACTCTACAACCAAAAAAATATACTCAGCTCTGTATATTAGCAGATAGATTGAAAACCAGTCTCTCAGAACATAGGTTCCAGCAATGAAATGTCCCACCAGAAAGGTTTACTCTTCCTTGTGGAGGATGATTTTGTCCTGTCAGGTATTCCATGCATCTACATAAATGTTCATATAGTACTTTGGTATAGATTTGGACATTGGTGCCAGTTCCTACAGGGGGAAGGTGGCTGTGAAGCTGTTTATACCATCCCTCAGGAGGCTGTAATCAGCTTTGGAGAAGTCTTTTTGGTTGATGTTAGCTAGAGGGGGGGTCAGGGGAGATGGTGACTTCAAAAGTGACCGCTTTATGGTTGGATCTTGCCAGGGAGGATGATACTGTAGGGGTGCCGCAGTGGTTACTCATGTTGGTTAATACCAAGTCCAAGATATTATCACCTCTTGTGGGGGTATTGACTAGCATTGATAAAATCGAGGAATCTCTGGGTGTTTGTGTTCTGGCATGGGTAGTTTTTCCAGTCTATGGTTGGTAATTAAAGTTGCCCAGGATCAGTTAAAGGGTTGAATATTGATAGATTTGAAGAGGTCCAGATAGGTGGACTGGGCATTGTGAGTTAAATTTGGGGGCCTGTAGCTAGCTATTATTTGATTAGGGGTCTTGTCAAGGCTTAACTGCACCTGGAGTGTCGTCTGTGTGTCAGACTGTTTGACCAGCCTGGAGGTGTGTGTGTGTGTGTGTGTGTGTGTGTGTGTGTGTGTGTGTGTGTGTGTGTGTGTGTGTGTGTGTGTGTGTGTGTGTCTTTAATATATATTGAAACTCTACCTTCTTTGGCTTTACTGCCCACAGCTTGGGGTCTGAATGTATGACAGGATGAGTAACCAGGTAAAGTTGGGGTGCTCTCCGCAGCTTTGAACCAGGTTTCTGTGACTGCACAAATGTCAGCGTCTTGTAGAGTTAAGAATCCTTGCAATGAGTGCAGTTTCATGTTTACACAATTATGTTCCCAGTCAGTCATTGAGATCCAGTGACCAAAAACTCCTGTCTGTCTACAAACCAAACAAATCTGCTGGGCATTGTCTGTACATATACAGGGTTGCTAAGGACCTCCTTACCTGTATCCGTCAGGTCTATACCATCCCTTCCATCTTTCAAAACCACTCTAAAAGACTTCCTAGGTAAAATCTGGCTCTGTTCTTGTTCAAATCCAGGATAAACTATATCCCCAAATGTGAGCAAGTATCTTTTCATTCCTTATAACCTCCTTGTTCTCCCTCCTTCACTTATATACTAACTGCTATCTATTCATCTTCACTGACTTTCTCAATAAATATACCATAAGCCTGTTTTCCCCCTCAATTCATAATGTAGTTCCTGCTTGTATTAGACTAACTTACCTTTAAGTTTTCTACAAACTGTCTAAATTTTTCTATACTTTAAATGATTGTCATATACGCTATATTGATTTTTAACTATTTTTTATTATGTTGGATTTGTTATAATTATTTAAACTGCAGATGTTTTGTTTTATGTTTGAAGATTGTAAAATTATTGTTCTTAAAACATTTTGTAATAATTTGGAGGTTTTCACCCAGGGCCTCCACTGAAAATGGGCTTCTACTCAGTTGGACTTTCCTGGTAATCAAATGTCAATCAATCAATCAATCAATCAATCAATCAATCAATCAATATTAACTTATGAAAAAGCTTTACTTATAACTGTTGCTAGCTCTGCATGGATTCATTTAAAAAAAATAAAAAGTGACCTATGGCATCTTTCCCGGTATAATACAAAATAAAAATTGCATACCTAAAATGAGTTTAATAGAACCATAAGCCCTTTTCTTTCTGATAATAAGATTTCTTCAGATAAGTTTATATAAAAATCAACAGTTAAATAACCAAAATCATGACTAAATTTGTGTGATTCTAAAAACATTCCTTTCTTAAAATGGTCAAGTCAGCATTTAAATAATATAAATCATATGAAATAAAATCATATGACTCCAAAGAGGCCCATGTTAAAACAATTAAATTAACAATATGTAATAGATTTTTTTCATTAAAAGTGATTTAAAATTAATATCATCATTTTGACCAGGGAACTTTAGCATTAAGAACTAGTTGCCATTGATACTGTCTGCAGTCTAATTCACTTATAATATCCCCTTCTCCGATAGCATTGTTAATCATATCCAAAATATCAAACAAAATTCTTTTACAGTTGGTGGAAGCTAAAGTATATTTAAATACAGCATTTTGTTATTTTTAACAGTAACTGCATGATAATGTTCACATTTTGTTTTGTAATCTCTGGTTTGTCCTTCCTGCATAAAATGCCTCACAACTAACACAGTATAAAACATAAGCGATATAAGTTTATTTGCAATTAAAATATCTAGGACATGGATATGTTCTCAGAATATTAATGCAAAAAAGAAAGAAAAAAAAAAAAAAAAAGCTTACAGTAGGTATTAGCAACAAACCTGCACTGTTTACAGGAGTTGCAGGAAAAGGTGCCCTTTCTGCTATTAGTGATTCCACAATATGAAATTCCTTCTAACTTTCTCAAATGTCTTTGATGGTAAAAGTTTTCTTATTGAGAAACAATGTTTTTTCACATCTCAGTACTGGCCATTGAGGTTTTGCAATTATGTGCAATGACTTTATAAATGACAAGTAAATCTAAATAAATCTAAATATAAAATATATAGTAACACAAAACTCTCTTGTTATTCATAATTTCAGATGAATGTGTTCTAATGCATGCTGTTGCCAATCTTGTTATAAGCTGTTAAAAACCAATATTGCCTTCTAAAATTTGGAAGAATACCCTCTTGTAAGAAATTTTTGTTTATGCCACTGCATTTCTTGTACAAAAGCCTCATTGTTCACTGTAATCCTGCATACAATGCAAAATTAGCAAATATATAAGTAGCAAAATGTAACACTGCTAAGCATACACAGGCATAGCTAGTAAATGCATGGGATAATGAGGTATAGTAAAACAAGCATGCCATATAACATAAGTGAGAGATATACAGTGAGGATTAAGTCACCGACAGTTCAACATTCTTATGCATTTTGTTGTGTATTGAAAAGAGCAGAGGATGTTTCTGGTGTCCTTGCCAAATTACCCCTAGTAGCAGAAATACCCCTATCCAAATGGGGCTAACCTGGTCAACAAAGGATATATATATATATATATATATATATATATATATATATATATATATATATATATATATATATATAAAGAAAGAGAGAGAGGTAGACTACATGCATGCATATTAAAGCAGCCATGTATGCAAGATCAGTTGGGAAGTTGTTTCATCTTTGGAAAGTGGGGACTAGGAGATCCTTTCCTAGATGTTGAGGCTGTCTTTGATATTGTTAAACTGATGATAAGGGACTTTGGGGTTGATGCTCATTAAACATGTAGGAAGGGTCCAAATGCTGCTATTAGTGTAAGGATTTGAAAGCCAGTACTAGTTGATGACAAGATAATGGCTTTTGTGATTAGTCCAACCTATCAGTTTTACTGTATCAATATAAAAAAATGGTCACTGAGGCTAATGAGGTAAAACATACAATTCTATTGCAAGCCTTTTACAGTTTGTGGCAGATCTGTTTTTGTAGGTGATCAAGTACAAATGAGCCTTGAAGTAGATTGAAGAGTAAAATTGTCCCCACAAATGATTCCCAAGCTTTTGGGTGTGTACAACACATATTAATTGTAGAAACTGCTCACCTCTTCCCTGAATCCAAAGGTTCCACACATGAAGAAGTTTGTTGTTGTGCCATCACTCCATAAACCATGAATTTTAGGGAGTTGCTACACCAATGAACTAGAGCTCAACCATTGCGTCTCATCCAGTTACTACTTACCAGCATATGAGAACCCATATCATAGACTGTGTTGCCTAGCAAGGGTTCCTTGCTTGTTTGAAACTTCTCAAAAAGGAAAGACATATTCCAAAATCTTAAAGATTGCTTAATTCATAGGCAATTGTTTCAGTAACTTCAGCAGGAGTACAGCCACTGAGTGTCTACTAGTTTCAATTATATTCTATATCCCCTTGAAGTTTCTGTGTTAATTCCTCTTTCCTGGTTTTGATGCTCGATCTCTGTATGAGTGTCGCTGTCTTGTTCTCCTGCCATTCTTATACAGAATGGACACATCATGCTGTTGTTTGACCTCTGTCTTATTAAATGCATCAGCCTCCCACTGTTGTATCTTATGGATTTACCTTCATCCCACATCTTCGACAATGTTTTGCAATGGGGAAAAAACTTTCAAAATATGGTATCACGAGTCAAATTAGAATTACAAACACAAGATGTAAAGATTTTCCTAGCACTACTTGAATGAAAGAATATTCTTTTCTATCACCATGACTTACATACTGCCGCCAACTTTTATTTCTTATTAATTTTATGCTTACATACCAGGGGACCTTTGATAAGAGTAATCATGCTGTCAGATTCTATTAGAACATGAATGTCTCTCTCTTCTAGAAATGCAGTACATTTCACTAGTGTGGTTGCAATATGGTGACCTAGTACTGACTGAGTTATTCAGCTGCACTCCTGTTACATGTCATAGGAGTCACTTCATTTGTAGTATGCATTTCAGTTTTCAGCCTTCTGCTACTAGCACTCTCGTCAGTATTAATGGAAGAAAATTTGATCCCTCCCCTCACATTGAAACACATTAAACTAGCACTTGATGGCACATTTCTTATTGCAATTTTAGACCTGGCAATTCAGTTTTAAACACTGTGTCATTAACTTATTTGTCTAATGGTGCTATCTTTTCAGGGTTTCTTGGATCACTTTGCAATATCCATCTTCTCATATTATTAGGCAATGCTGCTCTAAATCTGTCTCCTGCTAAAATTTCTAGCACATTTACTTTACTGTGGCTATCATATACGAACCATACCTCTAAGATATGTTTTAAGTCATGCATCTGGCCTCTGTTAGTTTCTCAGCATTAAGTAGCTAACTATGAAATACATTTAGTGACTCTCTTGCTAGATGGGAGTGATTGGATTTTTGTTCATTCTGATCTGCCTCAATTCTCTTGCGCAGGATATTAAAGCTACCAGGCAGGGTTCCAAGTCATCATCTTTGATCAATTTCTTTATGAAAGGCATATTTGGGATATCATTAATATTACCTAGTCCAACCAACTGCAGCTACATTTCCAAACATGTGGTGGTCTCCATGTTAGAATCTGCAAGTGCTTCCAGCAGTTCCTCCATGACTGGTTTGAGTTACTTGGAAGCATGCAAGGAACAGCAGCAGAAATAAAAATCTTGTTAGCAAACACCAGCAGTAAAATCTATCAGGGAAGCATCAGTTTCTCTGCAGGGAAATTGTAACAGTGTTCCTGAAAAATATTAGCCCAACTGAGTTGGCATTTGGCAGCAGATGTATTGCAAGGACTGGCAAGACCATGAACAGGTTCCCAGAATAAAACAACCATGTGTGTTTCTCCATATTAAGTTTCCTAATATGGGTTGTGTTTAATTTGATCAGTTTTGCAGTCAGCACTTGTTGCCATCTGCATAAGTACTGCTCATATTCCATCACATAGTTGAATGTTACACTGTAGACACAGCTACACGCAGTGCCATATTCCTGTATATTGGTAATATACATGTCCATGTATGTAAGCATTGAACTATTACTAGCTTTATATATGGTTATAAACCTGTTTTTCCCTTACCCCTTCTTGTATCCATACTGCACAGCTGCATGGCTTTCAACACACAAATTATTTGTTGTGTGATGCTGTGCACACTTGATGGTGTTCATCTGCTGTGCTTATTTTTTTGTACTTTGAAGGCACAATGGCTTTAGCAGAACATTTCATTTCTGTGTTTAGAGCTCTGGATAGCACCTTTCCTGGTAGCATCACATATATTGCTTCCTTGATGAGTTGTGTCACAATAGTGCCTTTCAGTGCCTCATCAATGAATGCATTAAGAGCATGATCTGCTTACAGGGCTTTACCTCTTTGTAATATGGTTGCAACTGGTTGAGTCAGAAAACAATGAGCAGACAATGTCAGTGTTAATAACAGCATCATAAGAACTACCCTCTGTAGTCAGAATGGGCCATAGTTTATCATAAAAAAATGAAATCCTTCATTGAATAAGGTGATATCAAGCACTTTACATGTCTCATCATCCCCAAGGTATATCCAAAAATGTTCAGCACTCAAGCCTCATTCTACCCTTACCCTAACTACAAACATGCTATTTTTCCTCTTTTTAATACCTTCAGAACTCAATAAAGACTGTTTTTGAAGAATTTCCCAACCACTTCACTTTGTCAATGAATTCACTATTCAAAGAGTCTAGTACATCCATATCTATCTGTCTGTCTACCTGTCTATCATAATGTAACAAAATAATGTATAGTATATAAATAACAGTAATTCACATTTAAGAATAACTATAGAAAATCTGACAAACAATGTTTACATAGGTGTAACAAGCCAAATATATGTAAAGTTACATAAATGGAATAGAAAAAGGAGACTAGATTTAAAGTAGGAGGAATAGAAGTGGTGTTGATATGCCAGTAGTAGCTAGGTTAGGAGGGTAATAGAGAACAGTAGGATGAAAGAGGGAGCTAGATTATGCATAGGGGGTTTAGTGCAGTAAAGGTGTGGTAAACTGAATCACAGATTAGGGTAAGTGAATCTTGTCAATCTCTTGCAACTTTTGTATATATCATTAAAAATAAACTTTTATTTACTTAGAAATCTTGGCACCCTCCTTGAAAATAATTGTCCTGCTTATTTTATGCATGAAAAAGCAATGTATATGTGATGAAAGGAGATACTGCCAGCACACCTGGCTAGAATTTGTAAAATAATTATATGACATTGGTGAATATTGAAATGATTTATACAAGATGCTTGTGTTACAAATGTATCAGAAATGTATGTCATGCCTATATCAAACTGCTTGTACAGACGTGTGTTGAAAAGGTATTTGCAAAGTGCTGTTTGAAATATAACCACAGTGTGACTTTCTGGAAGAGAACAGAAATGTGCATGCACTAGTGTAACTGTTTACATGTATATATACTTTAACAGTGGAAACTGGAATACAGGAGGTTAACCACAGTCTAGTAATTTTTAGAAAAATATATGAAATTAAATTACTTTATAGAGCACAATAAAGAGGCTACCTCTCAAGTTTTCAATTCAGCTAGATACACAGAGTCTGTGCCAGGAAGCATTGTCCTTGGAGTGAACTAATTGCTACTTTTGAAGCATGAGGGAATACAATTGTTTTATGACTTCCAGCATCTGCCAAAGATCTTAGGAAAAGCCCTTGTCTGTATATTTTTACGGGTAGATGCTAACTGCTGTCAACTTCTAGCAATGGGGTTTTGGCCTGGGAGCTAACAGATTAGCACAAATTATGTCATTCTGCAAGCAAGCCCAGTGGTGATATTTTAGATATTAATTTGAGAAGTCTCTTAGTTAGACAGAGCATTCTGTCTTGGAACTGGCAACAGCTAGAAGATCCATTCAACACATCTGCCTTGCTCTATTAGCAAGTTCTTATGTTATAGTATAATTCTCTTAGATTCAGTCAGGATAAGCTTAGTTTAGACATTTTCTTTATTTATCTGAGACAGTCCTGCAATGTTGTTTAGATTCATAGATTCATAGATTCATAGATTCATAGATTAGTACTAATTATCCCTTGTGAGACTCAAACCCTGCACCTTGTGCTTGCAAGGCAAACACCTTAACCATTTGGCCACCCTCCCAACCCAATATTTAATTATTTCCTGTGGTTTTGAACTCTGATGTCATTGTGAATATATATTTAGTATTAAAAAAGTAGAAATACTCCTGAATGACCACAAAAACCAAAAAAAAAACAGACTGGAGGATGCAGAAGAACAGAGTGAAATCCACACGATATTAGCGTAATAAAAAACTTTTAATCCACACTTTCGTAACTAAACATCTTCAGAATAAATTATACATGCTCTACATTACATTTACAAAATAATATACAAACAAATTCGGGGGATAGCTATGGGGTCCACTGCAGCACCATCTTTTGCGAATATTGTGATGGGTCACTGGGAGTGTACTGTGCTGGAACTACTAGTCATGGAACACTAGATTATATTTTTTAAGAGATTTATTGATGACTTGTTTATTGTCATGGCTGGTGATGTACAAAAAGTGCAAAGTTTTGTTGATACCCTTAACTCCAGATCAGGATATTTAAAATTTGTCCTGGGGGATGTGGGACTAAAAGTCCATTTTTGGATGTGATTTTAAAATGGGATGTTAAGCTTTATAAGTCAGTAGGATTTTCAGAAAAGAAACTTTCACTAACAGTTACTTGCATTACACCAGCATGCACCCTTGTTACATGAAGAATAATATTCCAAATGGACAGCTCATAACAGTCAGTCAAATGACAAGTGAAATAAGTGACTTTTTGAAGGAAATAGAATTTATTACCACCTTGTTTGTTGAAAGAGGGTATAGTAAAATGCTGTTGAAAGAGTAGGCTGAATATGTCACACAGAATAGGGACAGTCTCTTTTCAGCCATCCTTGAGCATGGATTTTCTAACATTAATATAAAGCATAACCATGACGGGAATGCACTTGATGCTGGTAATTACTTTTGTTTGGACATGACAGCAGATAGTGGTATTATCAGAACTATTATTTCTGATAACTGGAAAATTTTAGAGTGAAATAAAGATTTATTACCCATTTTGGGGACCCAACCAAGGTTTGTATATAAAAATCGAAATAATTTAAAAAACATTTTAGAAAGAGAAAAAAAACACACAGAAAAGATGGTGCATGTATAAGTGTGGGAACTGTAATATATGTAGATACATTTCTGAAGGTCCCTTAGTTAATTTAGAACATTTGCCTTACACTCTGAAAGTTCCAGGGCATTTTAACTGTAAGAGTAAAGGAGTTGTATACATTTGTATGTGTGCATATTGTAGTCCATTCTGTACTGGTATGACTACAAGAGGTCTATGCACTATAATGAATAAACATTATTACAACATTAGAAAACAATTAAAGACAAATGCTTTTAATAAGCATACCATCACCTGTCCCATGTATAAAAAAAAATGTTTTCTGTGCTGCAGCAAGAAAGTCATGATTTTATGGGTGGCAATTTTAAAACAAATCTTGAACAAAAGGAGGCTTTATGGAAAATCAGATTAAATTCAAACAAAAAAACTGGTATAAATTATGCTGTTAACATTAAATGTTTTTTGTAAGACCGTAGAGTCTATATAAAGAAATAACCTCCTGAGCATTGAAATTTTATTGATTAATGTATAATTGTTTGAGCAGAAACATGTGTTTATTGGTGTACAGGCATTTCAAAATTGTTTTTAAATGTGATATAGAGCATGTATAATTTATTCTGAAGAAGTTTGGTTACGAAAACGTGGATTAAAAGTTTTTATTACATTAATATCGTATATATTTAGTATTGTCTTATCATGTTATTATTTATTATTAACTATATTTAAACCTTTCATTGTGGCTGATCTTTGTAGAGATGTTTAAGTTTTGAGAGTACTTGCATATATATTTGGTGATACTGTGTAGGCCACTCCTAACAGCCTTGCTCTTTGTCAAACAACCATTTGTATTAGTATTAATATTACACAGTAAGATTGGTCCTAAAGAAGCTGATAAGGAGTGACTGGTGACAGTGAAAACTACCTTATAATCTTGGCAGAAGGGAGCATAGTTACTAAACCTCTGCCAGCCTCTCCCAGGTGTGTGTGTGTGTGTGTGTGTGTGTGTGTGTGTGTGTGTGTGTGTGTGTGTGTGTGTGTGTGTGTGTGTGTGTGTGTGTAAATCAAACCTCAAAAAGTGTGTGCGTCAGCTACTTGGGCAGGGACATGAAGCACTGGTTGGATAGAGATAGGGTGCTGGAGGTTTTGGCTTGGTCACTCAGCTGAGATCTCAACTCTATAACTGTTCCATTGGGGAGTCTTACTGGGGATCTAGAGAAAGGGGGAGAAACCAGCCCCGGACTGACTGTGGTCTCTGCATGCTCTTAGGGGAAATTACACTTGATGCAGAGAGCTACAGCTGGAAATACTGTGTGTTTACCTGTTATCCTCCCAATGAATGTTCCTCGCTGTTGCCAGTGGTTAGGATTGAGGCTCCTTGTTTACTGGTCCAGTGGAGGGTCATCACAGTATACATTTTATAAACAGCTTGGTTTTAAGCATAGTTTTAATTATTTTAATCCATATTTTAAAGGATATTTATTTGACAATTGGCATTATAACAAAACATATTTAATTTTCATTAAGTATAAATTTATGATGTGGATTAAATAATCTGCATTACTGGAAAGCATACCGACAGTGTCTTTTTTGTGACAGCTTGGGAATAAATGTGCAGGAACAAAATCTGGTTTTGTATTAGAAAACAGTTCATACTATATAACAAAAATAATGGGTCTAAGATTAAATATGCCATATTTTCAATAATGTCTCCTTGGATTACATGCAACTTCATTACAAACAAAAGTATAATATTTTCTTGCCCGCACATATATATTAGTGCCACAATTTCTATATGCAAAAAACAGTTGCTATAATATGCATATGCAGGATCAAGTAATCATAATCTGACCTCATTGGGACTTATCTTAATGATTATTTTTTTAGCCCCACTGGTGTGAAACATCTGAGGTAGTTTATGATAAAATTGAGGTATGAGGAGGTCATTGCCTAACATTTTGGGGTAAGGAAGCAAGGCACCCCCAAAGCACCATTTTACACTAGTTGTCACATCAACTCCCATTTCATTACTATGAGTTGTGCAATGCGAGTAAAAAAATACAAAGACAAGAAACACTTAAAGCTATTTTGCTAATAATAAGGCTTTGCTTGATCCAGTGAGACATTATTTGAATAACAGAAAAAATAAGAATTTGTTTGACTATATATATATATATATATATATATATATATATATATATATATATATATATAAAATCTCCAAACAGTCGCTTGTGCATGTATAACGTGAAGTGCGTGCATGGAAAAATTCCACAATAAAACAACAAAGTAAATCAGGCACTGCACCATAACACCATCAGCCACAAATAAGCTTTAAATACAGCAGAAGGGGCAAATAACTTTAACAGCACGCAGAGAGCAAAAATACACACTCCAAACCGGTTTCACCTCTTAGGCGTCATCAGCGGATTATACCCAGTGCCTTCATCACAACATTAAATATGTCCCCCTTAAAGAGACATGCCCAAATTCTAAACAAGCACCAATATATAAATAAAAATAAAAAGTATAGAAAAAATACAGAAAAATACAAATATCATTGATGCAATTAATACACATATACACCTATGTATATCACTATCCTTAGTAACCTTTTTGTTTTATTCACCCATAAACCTTACTTTTTAAAGAAACTTAGTCAAGCCAGGTTTATATAAAGCTCCTAAATTCAAAATCCACATTATTTCCTTTTTATCCAACAATAAATGTTTTTCAGTCTCCCTCATATTAATGCTAAATATTGTATCGATCCCTATAAATATAAAATGTGCTGTGACATGATCCATTTTATGTTTATATAGGGCACTTCGTACCCACTGACATTTAATGTCACTTAAATGCAGTGCCACTCTACTTTTAAAGGATCTTCAAACCACAACAGCTCACAGCTCCAAATCAGGTGAGACAAAAGGAGTTGCAGATAAATGCCAAACTTTATTGGTAATGGTTAAGTGCTTTCTTCTCCTTCAAGAGACTTCATCAGAACAAATTTCATTACAAACCAAGCCCATAAATACCCTTGCTTAATGATGTCACATGAATCACTTAATTACACCTTAAAAACACACTACATAATTTATCAAAAAATAAGTAAATAAACAAATGATTAAAACTCACTCATATTGTGTTTAACTAACATTGTAAAACATTTAAAACATTAAAACACATCTCATATTTAATTTAATTGTGCCTTATAGGACACTTCAAACCATCTAGCCCATAATATGTTTTAATTTTAAAATATATGCAATATTAACTGCCTCATTTAATCCAGGAAATTGGGTGGCATCCAACATTAACTGCCATATCAATTCACTTGCATCCAAGTGCAAGTCTACTATTTTACCCTGAGGGTCCTTTACTATATGATCAATAGCCAAAAACTTAAATGAGTGTGTCCCATTGTCTTTAATATGTCTAAATAAAGCGTTAGTTATTTTTATTTTCTTTATGTCATAAAGATGTTCGCTGATGCGTGTCTTAAATGCTCTGGAGGTCTTTCCTACATAAAATGCCAAACATTTTTGACATTTAGCCAAATAAACCACATTAACACAGCTACAATTGTAGTGTCCTTTTATAGAGATAGAATTGTTTTTATTCAATGTAAACTGCTCTCCTGTTTCAAAGATGTGGCAACAATAATTGCACTTTCCACATTCTGCATTACCTTTAGCTCTATTTGAAAGGCCATGTGCATTTTCATTATGCTCAAACATGTTTTTAAGGGACCTATCCTTCCTATATACAATACTAGGGGGACACTTTCCAACTTTTGTCCCCACATTCATGTCAAAAGCCAGGATTTCCCAGTTATTGACAACCGCCTGGGTGATACCCCCAGAATCCAGGTTAAAAGTAGTTATAAACCTGAATCCAGCTTCATTTCCCCTGAGTCTGTAATTAACAACCAGTTCACTTTGCGGCCTATGAGGCCCACCCAGAAATGGTACTTAAATACTTTTGTACCTTTTACCTGTCACTTCCTTGGATAATTCTTCCAACAAATGCAGGGGATAGCCCCTTTTAAGAAACATGCTGACTATAAAACTAATTTCATCCTGAAAATACTCATCATGACTAACCATCTTGGCAGGCCTTACAAGTTGACCTTTAATTTTTGCTTTTTTTTATGTAAAGGGTGCCAACTTTTAAATTCTAAATAGGAATTTGAAAAAGTTGGCTTTCTATATATCTTAGAATATAGGAGACCATTAATCTTATCAGCATTCAACTCTATGTCTAAATATGTGATTTGTTCTTCACTAAAACAGTAGGTGAATTTTAAGAACTCCACTGTGTTAATGTAACAAAAAAAATCATCTAATTCTTGTTGACTACCCCTCCACAACAAAAAAAGATCATCCAGGAATCTAGTATAATATAAAATGTTTGTCCAAAAACTACTTTTTATTAAAAATTCCTGTTCCCAGTATGACATTACAAAATTTGCAAATATGGGAGCACAGGCAGCCCCCATGGCTACCCCAATGGCTTGTTTAAAATATTGCCCTTCAAAATGTATATAATTATTGTTTAGTACCAATTCAGTCTTATTAATGGTGTCCTGGTCCTACATTCTAGTTTTTGCTAACTGAATCTCCAACCATATAATACCTTCAAAATGTGGCATAATACTGAACAAATTAACAACATCCACAGTCACCATGATCAAGCCAGGCTCCCATTTTATTTCATTTAATTTCTTTAAGAAATGCCACGAATCCTTTGTAATATGTTCAAATATTTGTAAGCCTTTCTGTAAACAATGATCAATATACTTGCTCATATAGCAAGTTTTTGATCTATTACCATCCACAATAGGCCTAAAACTTAAATTAGTAAGGCCCTTGTGGATCTTTGGTATTCCAAAAATATTCAGAATCATGGGATAGTCATTTGTTATATAATTATATTCATCAAGGTAATTATGCTTTTGAACAACATATCATCCAACACTAGGTCTATCTTTCTATAAGCAATGTGTAGCTCATTTAAGGAGCTTTCCTCATATGTACTATCCATAAGCAGCACATTCATTTTGTTTAAATATTCCACCCTATTCATTAAAACCACTCCACTCCCTTTATCGGGTTTCATTATGCGCACTGTTTTGTCTTTGACAAAATCATTTAATAAGGCTAATTCACCACTGTTCAAATTACAATAATTCTCTCCGTGGGACTGTTTAAAGTGCTGCCTTATTTGTTTTTCACACATTCTTTCATAAACCCGAATGGAATTATTCAAAGGGGGATTAAAAGTACTTGGTTTTCTTAATAAAACACTTTCATTATCATTCCAGTTCACATTTAATTCATTACCCCCTTTACCAAGACATACTTTAAGGTTCAATTTACGGGTAAAACATTTTAAACCAATTAAAGCATTTACAATATTTCCCCTTCTTGCAGGCACAAAGGTGAACCCCTTGGCCAAAAAATCAGCGTGTGCTGTTTGTACTACTTTAGTGGTATAGTTAGATATTTTAAAATCCTTATTTTATTTTAATCCGAAATTTATTGGGGGGGGGACAAAAGGCCAAAAACCAGGGACACATTTTAAGCATTGCTTGTATAATGTTGGAAAGTTGCTAGAATAAAATGCTGTGTCACCACCATACATTTCACTGCCACATCTTTAACCCAGGGGACCCTGTGCAAAACAATCAGAGAAACATACCACTATGCCAAATCAGCTGTTTTGTAAAAGAGAGGAAGACAAAATTAAATGGCTACCATTTAGTGAATTCAGTTCTCAGCATAGCTGTCAACCTCTTGGCACAAAACACATGAACAAAGCCAATAATGGGGGGAATACAGCTCCCAAACATAGTCAGTGAATTCAGTTCTCACTATAGCTCTCAACCTCTTAGCAAAAAACATGTGGACAAAGCCAGTAATGGGGGGGAATACAGCCCCCAAACATTCAATGAATACAGTTCTCACCATAGATAACTCTCAACCTTAGCACAAAATACCTGGACAAACCCAATAATGGGGGAATACAGTCCCAAAAATAGGGACAAATTTCAAATATCCATGTTATAAACTTAGACAACTGCTAGAACAATTTTGTGTTACCATGTACTTTCTGAAGAATATGAAGTCTGAAATTCAAATGCCTGTTATTTTTTAAACATTTAACCAGGAAACTAGTCTGACTTGGAACAAAAGACAATTTTCAGTAGAGGAGAGAGAAATGCCAGACACATCTTTGCAAGATGGGAGAACATGCAGACACCACACAGAAGGCACCCCAGCCAAGAATCAAACCAGAGAACCTGTACCTGTTAGGCAGCAATGCTACCAGTGCACCACTACACTACAGACGTTGCAAGGAAAAATGTAGATACAGAAACCACAGATTTTATGAAGAACAGAACAAATATGAGGCAAAAATCTGCAATTTTTTTTAGAAATGGTGGTGGACAGGGAATTCAGGTCCTTGCCACCTGCATCCAAGGTGCAGAGTTCAAGCCCGAGTATCTCTATCCATCACCATTTGCTCTCTCTAGCCACCAGTATATAGTAACTGGGGCATTTCACACACACACACACACACACACACACACACACACACACACACACACACACACACACACACACACACACACCCTTCACTTACCTGCTGTATGTCCCACCTGTTCAACAGCCAGATGAATGAAGCAATCCAGCCAGTGACCTGCAGCAGTAATCCATGAATAAAGCAATCCAGCCAGCGACCAAAACACCTACCTCCTGAATGAAGCCAAGCCTGCGAAATGGAGCAATCCAGCCAGTGACCAAAATGGAGTAATCCAGCCAGTGGCCAAAACCTCCTGAAGCAGCAATCCAGTGACCAAAACTGCCTGTGAAACGGAGCAATCCCACCAGTGACTAAAACACCTACCTCCTGAATGAAACCAAGCCCGTACAATGAATGTCCTGCGAGAACAGCTCACCTATCTCAGTCCTCATTGGGTCTGCCAGCTCACCTCTCTCAGTCCTCATTGGGTCTGCCTGCAGCTGAAGCAGTCTGGACCTCCTCTTCTGTGCGGTTGTCACCGCACTGATTCCTGGGTGCATTTGCAGCAATGATTGCTGGGTACCTGTCTGTCTCTATCCGGACTGCTGATAAAGGCAGTCTGAGGTCTTCAAATGCCTCTGCACATGTGCAGAGGAGTCAGGACTTGTGCTTTTTTTTTTTTTTTTTTTTTCTGTTTTTGTTTTTTAGTTTTAAAGATTTTTCTTTTGTGTTTTCTAGGTGGGAGGGCTGCAATCTGGCAGTCGAATAGCACGAGCCGCCCCTGTATACTAGATTCCTGGATGATCTTTTTTTGTTGTGGAGGGGTAGTCAACAAGAATTAGATGATTTTTTTTGTTACATTAACACAGTGGCGTTCTTAAAATTCACCTACTGTTTTAGTGAAGAACAAATCACATATTTAGACATAGAGTTGAATGTTGATAAGATTAATGGTCTCCTATATTCTAAGATATATAGAAACCAAATAATAGAAGATGATATGGAACAGGGTAAACGCCCAGTCCAAACAGCAATAAATATGATAAAAATGTAACAAAGGATTAGGGCGAAACACAGCTCTAAAAGGTAATAAGATAAAATGTCACTTATAAATCTCATCAACCTCCAGTCAGCACAGCTAGTCCAAAAAAGAGATATACATCCAAGTTAAAATTCTTTTATTACAGCAGGTACCAGAGTTAAAAATCAATGAGTCTTAAATACTAAAACAATCAATTAAGCTTGTTGAACAGCAAGTTCATTCCTTAGCAACCAACTCAATCAATAAAATCTACTACATACATATTTGCATAAATATTTGCATAGCACAATAAGTTAAAAAACATACTAAAATCAAACTACATATTTATATAATTCTAACTAATATCATAAAAACATTAAGTATAAACTTTATTTAGCTTTCAATCTCCTCATCCTTAAAAGGTCTGAGAGAGACCTTGATTTAACCCAGGGACCGTGTCTGACCTCAGCTTCAAAATCCAAGCATTCTCTCTACTCTCAGTAATGGCCCAGATATCACCACCTCTACTAGTAACATTTATCTTCTCTACAATCCTAAAACTAAATGTATGTGTGCAATCGGTGTCCATAACATGCTTGGCTAATGCATTGGTGCAATTCTTAATCCTAATATTGTACTGATGTTTCTCAAACATCTATTCATCTTACCAATGTGCATACAAGGCAAACAGCTAAATAGACAAGGTCTCTGGACATGCAATCACCTCTAACCTTAAAAGTATATGGGATATGATGTATGAACACTGGATCCTCACAAATAAACTCACAAAAATTGCATTTACAGTATGGTTTCAGGATCACCCTATCACATAGTAGCCTTTTGATGTTTTTCTTCTTCTTATTCCTAATTCGGGGACTGTCACCAACTATATCTCTGATGTGTGGGTCCACCATTAATATGTCCCAATGCTTCCTTACCACATCCTTAATACTACCCACATCTTTGGTATAAAACAAAGAAAAAGCAGTGGAACCTTTAGTAATGTGTATCCATACCATGACCCAATTCAGAAAAATAAGGGGCAGCTGCTCCAGACCTCAACTCAAGTATATTATCATGTCCTTTGATAATATCGTCCATCTTATAACCCCGAGATGTCAACCTCCTATCCAGATTTACTAGACATATTAATGGTACTATGAAGTGTGGTAAATGCAATTTTTGTGAGTTTATTTGTGAGGATCCAGTGTTCATACATCCTAAGGTTAGAGGTGATTAAATTCTCTCAGACCAAGTTTATACTTAATGTTTTTATGATATTAGTTAGAATTATATAAATATGTAGTTTGATTTTAGTATGTGTAGTAGATTTTATTGATTGAGTTGGTTGCGTATTTAAGACTCATTGATTTTGTACAGATATATAGAAACCAACTTTTCCAAATTCCTATTTCGAGTTTAAAAGTCGGCACCCTTTACATCAAACAAGAGCAATTATCAAAGGTCAACTGGTAAGGGCTGCCAGGATGGTTAGTCATGGTGAGCATTTTCATGATGAAATTAGTTTTATGGTCAACATGTTTGTTAAAAGGGACTACCCCCTGGATTTGTTGGAAGAATTTTCCAAGGAAGTGATAGGTAAAAGGTACAAAAGTATTTATGTACCAATTTTGGGTGGGCCTCATAGGCCGCAAAGTGAACTGGTTGTTAATCACAGATTTAGGGGAAATGAAGTGGGATTCAGGTTTATAACTACTTTTAACCTGGATTCTGGGGGTATCACCCAGGTGGTTGTCAATAACTGGAAAATCCTGGCTTTTGACCTGAATGTAGGGACAAAAGTTGGAAAGTGTCCCCCTAGTATTGTATATAGGAAAGATAGGTCCCTTAAAAACATGTTTGAGCGTAATGAAAATGCACATGGCATTTCAAATAGAGCTAAAGGTAATGCAGAATGTGGAAAGTGCAATTATTGTTGCCACATCTTTGAAAAGGAGAGCAGTTTAAATTGAATAAAAACAATTCTATCTCTATAAAAGGACACTACAATTGTAGCTGTGTTAATGTGGTTTACTTGGCTAAATGTAAAAATGTTTGGCATTTTATGTAGAAAAGACCTCCAGAGCATTTAAGACACGCATCAGTGAACATCTTTATGACATAAAGAAAATAAAAATAACTAACACTTTATTTAGGCATATTAAAGACAATGGGACACACTCATTTAAGTGTTTGGCTATTGATCATATAGTAAAGGACCCTCAGGGTAAAATAGTAGACTTGCACTTGTATGCAAGTGAATTGAGATGGCAGTTAATGTTGGATGCCACCCAATTTCCTGGATTAAATGAGGCAGTTAATATTGCATGTATTTTAAAATTAAAACATATTATGGGCTAGATGGTTTGAAGTGTCCTATAAGGCACAATTAAATTAAATATGAGATGTGTTTTAATGTTTTAAATGTTTTGCAATGTTAGTTAAACACAGTATGAGTGAGTTTCAATCATTTATTTATTTACTTATTTTTTGATAAATTATGTAGTGTGTTTTTAAGGTGTAATTAAGTGATTCATGTGACATCATTAAGCAAGGGTACTTAAGGACTGGGTTTGTAATGAAATTGTTCTGATGAAGTCTCTTGAAGGAGAAGAAAGCGCTTAACCATTACCAATAAAGTTTGGCATTTATCTGCAACTCCTTTTGTCTCACCTGATTTGGAGCTGTGAGCTGTTGTGGTTTGAAGGTTCTGAAGTTTCAATTTCTGGTGGTGCTACTTTTAAAGGATCTTGATGTTTGGCTCACATAAAAGGCCCCACAGGTATTAATGGATGTAAAAGATTTAGTTTTAGGAATAATTTTACAATATGTACATCTACCACAAGGGTTACAACCTCTTGTGGTACCCAATTTTATTTTTTTACACTCCATTTTTTTATACCATGAAAGTGATTCCCCTATGTTTCTTCCTCTTCTATACACAAATTTACAGTATTCCATAAGATAACTACCAAAAAATTAATCTTGTTTCAAAATATGTCAAAAGTTATTAATTATACCTCGAAATGTATAGGTATTAGTTCCAAATGTAGTAATAAACCTTAAAGGAACTATTCTCCCAGTGTTCTCATCATGAAACTCAGATTCAGAATTTAAACTTCTTCTCATGCTGGATACCTTCAGTATCTCCTGATCTATAATGTTTTTATTGTATCCTCTTTGTTTAAATCTAATCCCCATGTGTTCAACCTCTTCCATAAATTCTACTTCATTACTACATATGCGTCTAAGTCTTTGGAATTGATTTTTAGGTATATTAAATATAACGTGTTTTGGATGGCAACTATCCGACCTCAGTAATGAATTTTTTGTAAATGGTTTTCTAAATAGACTTGTACTTAAAGTACCATCCTTGTTCTTAACTACATGCACATCCAAAAAATCAATAGCCATTTTTTCTTTCTTATCAACAAAGACTATGGGCAGGATTCACGAAGCCTCCGTGTAAGAGTTACAAGGCTTACACGGAGGCTGCAGTTAAACAGTGTGACGTCAGCATGTCATGCATATGCATGAGGGCATGCTGAATCACACTTAAGGCTAACACGGTCCGTGGAAGACAGTAGGGGGCGTGTCCGTAGAGCGAGCCCTGCAAACGGACACACCCCCAGAAGAGTAAAAGTCCCGAAAGTAAACCCCCACGACAGAGTCTGTGTAAATGTGAATAAACACAACACAACACATGCCCCCACAGACTATGAACATAAAATGTATAAATGAACATCTTATATAATTTTTTTAAGTTGTAAAGATGTTTGCCCGTGAGTGCACTCGTTTGCACGGGCATGCCCTTTGCTCAGCCACAGTTAGCAGTCAGTGGAAAAGCATATAAGAACTAAATATGCAAAGTAAGCCAAAAAGCAGTAGCGTAGCTGTAGAGACGTCAGCTGAAGAGGAGGCAGTCATGGTTCGAGCCCCCACAACATCAATTTTTATATTTAGTGAAATAAGCACGAAACAAGTCCCTGACATATATGTACATATATAAAATTATATTTTATGTAAAATGTAATGAAATGGGCCATGTATTTTGAAGAAATGTGAGATAAAAAAAAAAAATGTGAGATGTGCCCATAGCTGAGCTACAGTCTAACAAGTTGAGGATATCTGCCTGTAGGTGAGCAGTGGTTTAACAGTTGTAAAATGAGTGCCCGTAGGTGAGCAGTGTTTTAACAGGTGTAGAATGAGTGCCCGTAGGTGAGCAGTGGTTTAATAGGTGTAGAATGAGTGCCCGGGGTTGAGCAGCGTTTTAACATGCTGAAACTGTGTGCCCATAGCTGAGATGAGCGTAATATGCGTGCTGACAGCCAAACCACGCGTAAACCAGCGTGATCCGTTTGCATGGAGCTGCGCACCGCGTCAACAAGCTAACCGACGGGCAACGTTGAGCAAGCTGTATCAAAACTGCCTTTACACAGACACACCTCCTAGGCTGTGTAGACAGTCATAAAATATAAAAAGCAATGGCTAGGTTCAAACCCAAGATACCATGCACCATAGTCAAAGTACTGAACCACTAAGCCATGACAGTTGCACTTAGAAATGCAGTAATAGCATATATATAGGAATGAATAGAAAGAGGAGCATGACAAAGCAGATTTTGTGAAGCTGATACAATTCTAAAATGGCCAATCACAGATAAGTGCGGGAAAAATGGCATATATAAGCCCCATAGGCGGGAATAAACAGAATAACTGATTGTAGAACCAACTTGCAGCCAGGATGTCAGGTATAGGTGAGGGTAGTTGCTTCCCCACACAGAGGTGGGGCGTTGAGGAGTCCAAATATATGGTTTGGCTCCTCGTCCATAATCATGAGGCCCAACTCATGCAGGGCCAGGTCCTGTGGGGAGCATATAGGGCTGAGGCGTGGGACCGGTTGCCTCATGATCTCACCAGTGCCACAGGAATACCAAGGACTGGTGAGCAGGTCCATCACCACCATGCGGACCTGAAGAGACGGAAGCAGGACCAACTGAACAGTTGGATCCAGGAGGCCCGGCAAATGCCCAACGCCCCACTACTGAGTAAGTTACATGTAATTATTTATGTAAGAAATTAACCTAGCTGATATTATGGAGATGTGTATTCCAATATTACTTTATTTATATTATAGCTGCAGGTGTCCGTTCTGCGAACTGTCGAGCCTATGGTGATAGGCTGGTGCAGTTGCGCCACCAGGCAGGTCAGTAATTCTCTCCCTGTAACTGTAAATAAATATATAAGTATGATAGTTAGCAAAAGAGTGCAGTGTAGTCACTAATTAATAAAATGTGCAAGTAACAGTGTAAGAGGGTTTGCAAGTATTGCTTGATTACAAAAGTGTGATGCAGCCTGTAATCCAAACATAAAAATGAAACAAGTCTGAAATAAAGATGTCCCACCTGTAATATAATAGTACATAACCTGCAGCAGGCTGAAAAGTACAGCTGCAGAAGCTGAGTAAAACACATGTGTGAAATATATCCCTGTTGAAATACAGAAACATGACAGAAGTGAGACTGTTGGAAAGGATTGTTATAACTACAGGTAAAACATGACAATAAAGCCTAGAATTAAGTACCATCCTGAATTGTAAAAATAAAACAAGTGAGAGAGTGTGAGAAAGATGTATGAATCCACCAATAAAGTAGTAATAACTCCTGAATAAAGTATACTGCAGTCAGTACAGAAAGAAATGAATGTGACAGGTAGAACCAAACAGTAACGTGTTGAAAACGGTACTGCAGCTGGAATGTGTGTCCCAAAATCTGGATATGTTGCTCTCAGTCTGCAATATGCAGATAGTATGGTTGTCTGAAATACCAAACATCCACAGTTGTCTATAGCTATATAAAGCAAATATAGCAGGATGATGTAGCTGAACAGAGCCAGATATGAATGTGTATGAATAAAAATGAAATGTATATTGATGTAGCAGTAACATTCCTATCACCAACCTGAAGTAGTTATCACATAGGAAACTGTAGGCATAACTGTAGTGTGTGTATATATATATATATATATATATATATATATAAATATGCAGCTAGTAGAAATGCACAGCATATGTATTGGCATTTGAAGTTGTTAATTAAATTTTCTTCACCCTACCCTATAACCACATATAATCCATTCCACGTGAAATTGGTATGTGCAATCACAATTAACACCCCTGGACATTTGTCCTGTTGGTTCATACATATTTGCATGTACGTTGATGCATCTGCCCTGTTCATACATCCAAACCTGATGGCCTGTTGCCATCAATCAACCCTGCATGTTGTTGGATTGTGTATTGCTGTTCAAATTATGCATGTGTTATGCTTGCTGTTCAATGGCTTGAATATATGGGTGTTTGGTTAATGGGAATACTAATGCATGCTGTTACAACTAATTGTGAATGGTATTGTGCGTTACTAACCCAAACTGTCATAACATAATGCAAAACATAGGACGACAGGGAAGGTGGGTTCCAGCGGACCCACCTCTCCCTCCTCAGCTGGCAAGTGCACCTGGCAGTAGTGCCCAGGCCGGACCCTCCTCCGGTGGCCCTGTGCCACCTGCAGGTGGAAGCGCTGCAGGGGATGGGGCTCGTCCCCCCTCTGCAAGTGTGGCCGGAGGAGAACATCCACTCACCCTCCATAGTGTCCGGACTGTGGTGCGTAGGGAGATCCGGGACACTGTGCTTGGGCCCCTATGCCAGCTTGAGGCACGGGTGGCACAACTCATGGGCATGCCTGCTGCCTGGCCTACACAGCCCCCAGCACAGCCCCGTCCTGGGCAGTGAAGGCACAGTGGTAACTGCCCATGAGTGGGGATCTCAGTTCCACTGTTGCCATCTGTGGGCTCATGGGCTCAAGATATCCAAACATCCATCCCCGTCAATTGTGTAACCCCCCACATGTGTCATACACCGCCCCTGTATGCGTCTTGTTTGTCTTGTCTGTTAACCTACCCAACCTACCTCCCCAGCTATACCGACTTCCTGTACCTGACATACCACTCTCACCTGAAAAAAAAAAAAAGGGCATTGTGTACCCACAAAAAATTACGCCCCATACATAGATGCCCATTTTGTACACATGTCTGCTGGACATGGAAACTGTCAATTACAATTGGCTGTACAACAAGTATTATTGTTGTCCTTACACCTCTCTCAGGGGTGGAAGGTTTCAAATGTCACACCAAATTACAAACATATGCACAGCTGTTGCTGATGAAGAAATGGGCAGCTATGGGACTTACCTACATCCCTCCTGCAAAATCCGAGCTTGTTTCCCTACTGTCCTACCCTCTTTGTGACCCCTTTTTCACCACTTTCCTGTCTCCCCATTTTCATTTCTTTCAAAGAAATTAGCACGGGTGTGCGCAAGAGTAAGCACTTTTAAGCAGTTGTAAGCGGGTATACGCGTGTGTGCAAGGAGCTAAACGCCAGTGCGCATGCGTGAGCTCTGCGCAAACCAGCGCTAACCTGCTTACAACTGCTTAAAAGTGCCTTATTCACTCTGAATGACAAGGCATGTAGTCTGCTCAAAAGCAAAATAAAATCGCACTGTCAGTCAACGAACCCAGGACTTTGGAAACAGTAGTCTGCATGACTTACCACTAAGCCATGACTGCTATACAAAAACATTGTGCTACAATAAATATATCATGCAATAGTAGGAATGAATGTAAAGGGAATATAGGATGTGTAGTACACAAAGCATGTCATGTATATTTACTGTCAAATGTAGTGGATTTCTATAATAGTAGTGTGTGAACAGAAACAGCCATGCTAGTTGGCAGCTAGTAGGTAATAATGTCACTCTAGCACCTTGCAAGCCACACACATACTCACAGCAGGATAATCACTGCCCATACCCCACAACCTCTTACAGCAAGACATCTGAACTAAGTAATAAAAAATGTGGAGCAAAGGCCCAAAAACAGGGACACATTTCAAATATGGCTCCGACAAACTTAGACAGTTGAGAGAGTAACAGGTTTTGCATTATTTTGGATTTTTGGAAGGGTACAAAGTCTGAAACTGAAATGTTTGTCACTATAGTCTGACTTGAGCCCTGAGTGATTTGCCAGAAAAAGCTGTTTTATGAGATATGGACCAAAATATGAGGCAAAAATGTGGACATCCTGCAAATATCTGTACACTTGAGAGGTATATTTGAATAGTTAAGAGCCTAGACATAGCAACAGTGACTGAGTTACAGGGATGCCCCACAGACTCCCTGTGAAATGTACAAACAGTAGGCAGAAAGGTGTTACAACACATGCAATGGTAACTATGAAGTACTGAAAGTATGCACCACTTGCACGGCAGAAATAGTGTAGTAATACATATGCTCATGCTAGCCCACAGTCACAACTGCAGAATACCAGACAATTTAATGGGTGTACTCCACTGATATGTACCATTCCATGAGGCAGATAAAAGATGCACCTGAGAGTCTCTGGGGCCTGCTCAGCAGCATAGTCAAATACCATAATAGATGTCAAGGCCCACACCATGGCCAGACCAAACTGCATGCAGTAACACCCTATCAGATATAGCAAGCATTCCAAGGTGTGAATGTACATGGAAGATAGGAAAGCCACAGCAACACACTACAGTCAAGACACCTAGCAGGCATACAAGTAGTGAATGTAAACGGCAAATAATGAAGCCATAGCAACAAAATTCAAGAGCCACTGCTATATACCAGTTACACCACATGTCCCACAGGAAAGCACACACACCCACATTAACAGTAGTAGTAGTCTTAGGTGTCAGTGTACATATACACTTAGTACAGGAAACTGGAGAAATGAATGGAGAAATGTTAATCTACAACACAGCTGGAAATATGAGAGAGATACTAACCTTTACACTCACAGAACAGTGTCCACAGCATACCAGCATGGTCCCTGCCCTTAAACTCTGAAAGGGCTATGCCTATCTCACATACCTTTTTATAGCACTGTCCTGAAATCACAGTGAGAACTGCAATCAGTACACAATTGGTTGCATGCAATTAGCAAATGCTGGCTAACAATTGGTGCAGAGGCCATCACATGGACATATGCAGATACCTACAAGGCATGCTGTACTCCCAGTCCACACATGCAATACTTTCATTGCACCCTCTGGAGGTAGGGAGAGAGAGAGAGAGAGAGAGAGAAACACAAACAAAAACACTTATTAACAAAACCTACTAGAAAGCTGTCATCTGTCAACTGGAGCAGCAGCAGGACACCGATCCAAAAGGCAACGCAAGCAGCTGTGACAAACACAGGTAATGTAAAGTAATACTTTAAAAGTCTACATACTGTGAACCCTCCATATGTGTCATTGGTCTGTATCTATATGTATATGAAGATGTGCATAGGGCAGGGGACATACAGCAACTATCATTGAAGGCTGTACATACATATGTATGTGAGGGCATCTATGTGCACATATCAATGTAGGTTGAATATAGGTTGTAGTGCAATGTACAATGTAGGTTTCACAGTTATGTATGTTTAGCAGTATGTTAGTGTGTGTATACAGTATTGTAAACAAACATGTTGATATACCTATCTATCATATGGATATGTATGTATGTCAATATATGTATGTATGTATACATATATATATATATATATATATATATATATATATATATATATATATATATATGTATACATAGAGAGGGATGTAGGAATACATAGACAGATGTAGATAGATAGAATATGTACAAACATATATATGTAATACACACATACAGATATAGATTTATGTAGATACATATACATAGACAGACAGATCTGAATATCTACAGATATGACTGTATATGACTATCTCACACTCCCCCCCCTCCATATCTATAGCAATATATATGCATCGATATATATATGTGTATATGTATACAGACATATATATATATATACATATATATATATATATATATATATATATATATATATATATATATATATATATACATATATATATATATATATATATATATAAAGAGAGAGAGAGATATTCTGAGTGAGGCACAACACATGTGTACAGATGTATTGCAAGAGGTGCCTGGTGACAAAGGCATGGAGTGAACACCAGTGTCGAAACTGGAGTACCATAACCCATTTCAAATCACCTACACCAGTAACCACCAGATATGTGATTGGCTGCCCACCACTGCATGAGTCAGGGGTGAACAGGGTCATAAACGTGTACAATAGCCCCCCCAATGATAGTCACAGTGGCACACTATTCCTGGAATACCTGTACATGGTATGTGTCAGCAGATATGGTGTGTCAGCTATGGACATGTAGGTCAGTGTACCCCTCCACACCACACAATGTCTGCCACAGTATGTACCTCACATGACAGCTACAGATATGGAGAAGAACACATTGACATGTACGACACTGTGAAAATGCACTCAAACACATTACCAATGCACAGTGACTGACAACACCACAGAGTGCACACATACTACCCACATAGAGGTTACCACTCCTGGATTTACATACTTAAGTCACACCCATGACAGATTTCCAACAACCATAGTAACACCTCACACCATCCACAGCCTAAATGACCGCTGTGTGTCGTCCTTGATACCGCAGTAGAGAGCACATGGCGGAGGTACAGGTTCCTACCCACAGATAAGACATACCCTGCAATAACCCACACAGCATTAAGAAGCAAGACTCCCCATGAGTACATGTCACACATACCCCTGCTGAATGTTAGTCAGATAGGTAATATGCCATATGAGTCACCCTGTGTAACTGTTTGACAGGAGCAGGTACCATCACATCACATGTGTCACAAGGGTCAGGGTAGCAGAACAGTATGCTGCTATAGTCCCAGGGGCAATAGCATATTGTATTGTATTGTATTGTATTGTATTGTGTTGTATTGTATTGGTATGTAGAGGTGCCTCCTTTGTGGCGTGGAACCACTGCTGCTGTACGCCAGTGTACAGGTACATATCCTGTAGTCAGGCTAGTGTTACATAGCACTTCTGTATGCGGGTTTAGCTCCTCTTGGAGTTCATGTAGCATGCAACCGGGAATACCATCAGGTCCCATTGATGCTGTGTTTTTTGCTTCTCTGATGGTGGCTCTCACCTGGACATCTGTGATGACAGGGAGGTTACATTCAGCTGGGATAAGTATGTCTTCATTTGGGGGAGAGGGAGGGGGGAAAATTGCACTGAACCTGTCTGCCACAATGTTGCCAATATCTGTGGGTTCAGTGAATTATTTGTTGTTGTGTACTAACTATGAGCATATTGGAGGGTTTCTGACCAAGTTTCTAACATAACTGAAGAAGGCCTTGTGGTTATCTGTAGTGTCCCTGGTGATTTCCCTCTCAAAGTTGCCCATGGATGTTTGTATGAGAGAACATAGCTCTTTACTAGTGCTGATCAGACATGCTTTCCCTTTATGGAATTATGCTCTGTCTTGCAGTAGCTTCCATCTTTTGTTATACAATCTGTTTATGGCTGGGGTCCACCAGACAGGATGCTTTCCCTTTGTGGAGAGTGTCTTGGTCTTATATGGGATTGCATGATCCATGCATTCTCGGAGATGTCCGTAGAAATCATTTGTGAAGGAGTCAGCATTGTGGGTTGTGGCTTCCACTGGCCCAGTGGGCTTAAAGGATACCATCTCAGTCTTAAGAAGTGTAAAGTGTGCGTTTGGAATGTTATTCACTGTAGTCATTTGTGCTGGTGGTGGAGGTGGGATATGTATATCAAGGGCGATTAGTTTGTGGTCAGATCACAGTAGTTGATGATGTTCCCCATACAGTACCTCGATACAAACCCCCAGAGTGAGGAGGTGCTTTGGACCTGAATCAGTGTGCTGACTGCTGGGGTTTGGTAGTATGTCGTATGGAGTGTGCCAGGTACTGTTGCACAGTTGTTGGCTGAGCACTGATACCTGGCCATTTACATGTGTATCCACCAATAGACAGACAGATGCTATATATGGGAGATATGTTGTATCACAACAGTCAAGTAGCATGTGTAGTATGTGTGCCAAATTCTGCTGACATATTTTGCTGATATCATTTTATTGTCTTTTTCAGGACCATGGTTCACCAGCGCAATCCGGCATACTCTACAGCCGAGGATGAGGAAATACACCAGAGCCTGGTGCGGGATTTTGCAATACTCTTTTCCCACACCAGCCAGAATCAGCTGGAGAGGGCCGCACTGTGGCAAGACCTGGTCCATCGGGTAAATGACATAGGCACGCATAATAGGACATATGAGCAGGTACGACATCACTGCATTGATTTAATCAGAAATGTCCGTCAGCGTGCATCGGATATCCACAGGCAACAGGTTGCCACAGGTGGTGGGGTGGCTACACATTCCCCCACTCACCAGACTGGAGGGACTACTCCTAAGTGTTGTGGCTCCAGCCCACCAACAACAACAAAAGCAGCAGACCGGCATTATGATGGAGGCTGGAGCCACACAGCACCATGACTACAAGAGTACAGGTAATATGCCATATGTATAGTTGACTGTTGTGTACACTGGTAGTTAATGCATGTGTGAGGTGTGTCCTTGGTTTGTAGCTGTCATCATAGTATTTAATGTGCAAGTGTGATATTCTCAATATCAGCAGCTGACCTGTGAAAGGCAATTGTTGTACTACTGGCCTGTATCATACTCAGTAACAATGGCACAGTTGTGCCCACTGACATTAATTTCCTCACTTCTGCAGGCCCCTCTGGTGTAACAGCAATGCAGCCTATCCATGCTGGTGAGTGTGTATTAACAATACCTTTAATAGTCTTGATAGTAATAGCAATATTAGGCTCAATCAGTAGTGCTCTGTGTATGCATGCAGGTGTGTCTGTGTGTGTTGATATCTCGCATACTGAGTAGTGTGCAAGTGTGCAAGTGTGCATCTGTGTGCATGTGTGCACCTGTGTGCATGTATGCATGTGTGCACCTGTGTGCGTGTGTGCACCTGTGTGCATGTGCATGTGTGCATGTGTGCATGTGTGCATGCATGTGTGCATGTGTGTGTGTGTGCATGTGAGTGTGCATACGTGTGTGTGTGTGCATGTGTGTGCATGTGTGCATGTGCGCATGTGTGCATGTCTGCATGTGTGCATGTGTGCATCACTGGTAACATTGTGTAGACATTGTAAACTGTGTTTCCTGTTTCCCTCCCACAGGTTCTGGTGCTGCTCTGGTGCCATGCAGCAGGGAACCTGAATCAGGTGCCACGGGTAGTGATAATGATGGTATCTGTGTAATGGCACAGGAAGGTGTGCCAGGGTCAGTCATTGGTCAGCCAATTGACAGTACACAGCTGACAACCCCATCAATGTGCACAGCCATCCTGCCAATACATCCTTTGTCACCAATGTCCCTAGGTGATGGACAGGATACAGTGGGCATTGACCAGGGTAATGTGGTATCTGTGGCATGTGCTTCCCCACACAGCAGCCATGGGCATGGCCCTGAGATGGTACCACACAGACAGATGTCCAGGGGTTCTCGTGGGAGCATCCATGGCATACTGCCCCTGTCAGACGTGCCCACAGAGGTCTTACAACCTCAGCTATGTTTCGGGCTGTCATGCAGGCACAGTCACATATGGAACGGTACACCAGACAGGATCTGAGGGAGCTGACAGCATGTCGCACAGCCATGAGTTACAGTATGCGTGACATTCTGGCTGCCATCCGTAATTTCACCGATGTCATAGACAGACGTTGTGGGGACATATTAGATCAGTTCCACAACTACATGTCCATGAGCCAGGGCAATGGTGGACGGTTGAGGTGTCGACGTGGGCGTATGCCAGCAACAGCAGCAGCTGGCAGTCGTTGCAGATGACAACAGGGCCGCGGCCGCCCCCATAGTGCCAGCAGCAGCCCCAGCAATGCTGGGTCTGTGCTGTCATCAGACCACCCCAGGAGACCACGTGCACGTGGCTCTGGACAGGCCCAACAGGGATCTGTGTCCAGTCAATGAACACCTGCTTCTGATGACAGTACCCAGTCTGGATTAGTACCGAATACGGTCCGTAGCACCCCTGCAAGGCACAGGTACCGTGTCCGTGGCCAGAGACACTGTCTGTGGCTGTCCACAAACACCTGTATATGGCAGCCATGAGGTGGAACTGTGTGCATCCATACACACATGCGAATTGACAACACCTAGGGCTACCGCATACACGCACACACTGCATCAACATTGCCCCACCTTGTACTGCTGTCCCTCACCAACACACATACACATACATGTCAATTGGTGGTATCAGTGTCAGACTCAGGCATACCAAGTTCACACCCTGTGCATATGATGAAACTGTGCCACCTCCTGCAATCTGTAACATCAGTGCAGGTACAGGTTAACATGTTGCTGATGCACAGGGTGACTACATAGACGTTTAGTAATAGTATCATGTTGTTAACAGTACAGTGTGCTGATATAATTGTGGGTATATCCCAGCATGCCTGATGCAGTAAGGGTATGATTGTTTTGTACTGTTTTCTACACCCATGGTAAGTACCATAGTGTATCATCTGCACATGTTTGGATACTGGTAGTGAGGATGTCAACAGAAGGCCACATACATAGGTAGCACAGGGGATAAGGTAATGAAAGTATTGATACACAATGATGGACATGTAAACTGAAAGTGACATGTTGCCCACACTGGACTCTGCAATGCGGATGTTTGAGGATGTTGATATGTGTGCAGTACTACACAACTGGTACAGGACACACAGGAGCACTCTAGCACTGCAAGCTCACACCTCATACCATGCTAGACAGCCCCAACACACAAAACTAACTTTCACAGGAGGGAGAGTCCCCATAAATGTCAGGGATACTGTGGTGGCAGGACAGGTAGCATACATCCTACTAAGTATGGAACCACTGAGTGAAGGTTCAGGGTTTGTTATTTGACATGTGTATTAGTGCAGGTATGAGCACCTGGGTTTCCGTCCGGTTATTGTACATCCTGATGGTACATGGTCTGTACACTTGTGTGCGCTGAGACTGGACCCTGGCCATCTGACCTGTGTATTTCCATGTACATGTGTATAGTGCCTGCATATTTGCACTGCTACCTACTGGAAGTGGTACAGCTTGTTTGTTGTACAATGGACTACATGCAGCCCTGCTTACTGTAGCTTTGTTTGCCTGCATGTTTGCTTGCAGTTACCCTGGAACACTGATTCCACCTGCAATGCAGATTTACGGAGCTTCTGTGGATTCCTAATGACATCTGCATAGCTTACTATACGTATGTCCATGTCTCACTTGACAGAACGTCACTGTTTGTCCTGTTCACATGTACGTTGCCTGTGACACATTGCATATGACTTACCTGGCATTTGACCACGTGAGCAGTCATATATGCCAGCGCTAACTAATCACAGGCACTACACCCCCACATACTCACCTTCTGTACCTTGTTCCCCATTGGCCCTATGTGCTATTAATCACCATGGCAATCACAATACTATGGTAGCATGTGCAAAGGTCACTTGTCAGTCACCTCTATGGTACAGTTGTGGAATATGTGAGTCATGTGGCAATGTCACAGGTGCCACATGTACACAGTCAACCCTCTCCCCTACCCATGAACGTACAACACATATGTGAGATGCAACCACATAGCCAAACTGGGGACTAAGCACTCTGAACCCAGTACTGGCATAACTTGTCAGGTGACATGAAATACTACAGTGACTACAATATCAGTCTGATGTAGACCTACACTGACAGCAATCCAAACACATGAACACACTGGGGCATTCTTGGAGCCTCAGAATAGCATCCTGCCTGAGCAGCAGACACCTCTGCAGCTGGCACACAGGCATACTTTAAGCCGGAACACAGCACGTGCAACACATAGCACACAAATCCTGTGTGCCAAACAGTCACAGCCTGTACGGCTAGACAACACACCTGCTACAGTTGTGTTGGGTACCTTTATTGTCCGGTACAGTGAGGTCCCGCTCACCAGGCTGGACAAGGTGAAGGTCACAGTGATATGCCCGTGGGGCGCTATGGTCCAGCACATAACACAAGCATACAGGTCAGTCAGAGGCATGGACACATATGACTCAGCCATTGTCTGTGCCACTATGGCTGACCTGTGATGTACCTCCCTGGACTACATGATAGGGAACATAGAAGGGCTCTCTGAGCATGTGACACAGGCTGGTATGACCCTGACCTTGGTTGGCATCATACCCTCACCAAGAATGCTGAAGTATTACTAAATGCTGATGAATTACTGTAGCTACAACACCCTAGCTGAAAGGTTCCTAGCATGTAGTCACTGCATTGCTATGGAACAACTTGTTACCACTCCCACAACAGGTGAAAACATGCAGCACCTGTTCATCAACAACATGTAGACTATATGCCCCAGACCAGATGTGTATCCTCTCTGCTAGGATGATACCATATACAACTCACACTGTATATACACATACCACATGCAGCACCCACACAGAAAACCACAGTCATAATGTTATCCAGTGCAAATACCATGTATTCACATGTGGCAGGCATCAGACATGGGAACTATTGAAGGTCACAGGTATATATGTGTAGTTGGCACACATACATCATATGTGTGCATTGCCATTACTGGTTTAATTGATGTCATGCATTATTGTGAACAACAACCCAACACATTGGCATTCTGTGTGACAAAAACACACGTGGCATTTGTGGAATTCAAAGCCATAACTAACTGTGCTATGACAGTAGTGAGAGATGCAGTAGCAGAGCATACTAGTTGCATTACTGGAAGATTTGCCCTATTCTGCTGTACTTGTAGGGTGCTGACATCATCTCTGTTTAGAGATTGGAATATGCAGCAGCCACTGGTTGCCAAAAGGATCAGTTCTTTCACACATGTAATTGCACACACCCTACTTCCACCCCTCTCCCAACACACACACACTTGCCATTTTCAGGATTCAAACCCCTATCTAACTATATTATGACACTAGTACAAGACGCAGTAGTTGAGCACGCTATTTGCATTAGTGGGAGGTTTTTTTTCTCCGGCTATACTTATAGGGTGCTGACATCATCAGTGTTTAGAAAGAGGAATGTGCATCATGTAGTGTGTTCTCCTAGTTACCAAAAGGGACATTGCTTTCATACAGAATTGCACACACACTAACCCCCCTCCACACACACTGAGCATTTGCAGGATTCAAACCCCTACCTAACTATGTTATGGCACTCCAGACGGATGCATTAGCAGAGCGTGTTATTTGCATTACTGGAAGGTTTCCCTTCTGCTGCTGTACTTATAGGGTGCTGACATCATCAGTGTTTAGAAAGGGGAATGTGCATCCTGTAGTGTGTTCTTCTAGTTGCCAAAAGGGGAATTTCTCTCACACAGAATTGCACACACACTAAACCCCCTCAACCAAACACACACACTGAGCAGTTGCAGGATTCAAATCCCTACCTAACTATGTTATGACACTCAAGACGGACGCATTTGCGGAGCGCGCTATTCGCATTACTGGGAGGTTTCCTTTCTCCAGCTGTACTTATAGGGTGCTGACATCATCAGTGTTTAGAAGGGGGAATTTGCATCCCGTACTGTGTTCTCCTAGTTGCCAAAAGGGACATTTCTCTCACACAGAATTGCACACACACTAACATCCCCCTCACCCAAACACACACACACTGAGCATTTGCAGGATTCAAACCCCTACCTAACTATGTTATGACACTCAAGACAGATGCATTAGCAGAGCACGTTATTCGTATTACTGGGAGGTTTTTCTTCTCCGGCTGTACTTATAGGGTGCTGACATCATCAGTGTTTAGAAAGGGGAATGTGCAACCTGTAGTGTGTTCTCCTAGTTGCCAAAAGAGACATTTCTCTCACACAGAATTGCACACACACCAATGCCGCTCACCCACACACACTGAGCATTTGCAGGATTCAAACCCCTACTTAACTATATTATGACACCTGAGGGAGACGCATTAGTGGAGCGCACTATCCAAATTACTGGATATCTGCTCTGCAACTGCAGTATTTATAGGGTGCTGACATCATTATTTCTACAGAGGTATGTACATCTATTACTACCTGTCAGGTGGGGGATAGCATATATATGCATTTGCAGCCACCTACTTCAGGGTCAGATATGCACATCAGCACTGGCAGGTTATGTTTTATACCATGCTTTGTGACCACAGGACCTGTAACACACAACACAACCAGTTCAGACCACCCCTCCCACATCCAGGACGCACACTTTGCTTCCCTGGGAACAGTGCCTAGATATGAAGGTGTTCACATACACCATTCCAGTTGTTAACATCAGGTACAGTTATATTGTGTATGGGAACTACTCAGGCATCTACAACATTACCATACAGCCACTACAATTTGTGTGTCCATGTGCTATGGCAGGACCACTCACCACAGCCACAAGGGGGAATACATATTGCACCTGACCATCTGCAACATGGGTACTCACTGTTCCACACCAGAGGTAGACCACCATTGTTGATATCTGACCATACCCACCTTTCTCTGGACATCCATATCCCATCCCCACCCCCAGGCAAGGTTGTCACTGCAAACAAAGTGTATTTATCAAAAGCAGACTTTGCAATTGTGAAGACTGGGTTGGAAGACTTCAAAGGACCCATGCTGGGGGAGTATACAGGCCACTCTGCATAATCCTTGACAATTGCATTCTATGAGCATGTGGAAGGTTTGCATTGATATTGCTATCCCAAATATATCCATGACTCCTCCACAACAGGACACCTGTCAGGTGTACACCAGCCATATATGAGCTGTCCAACAGACGGAGTGAGCTAATACATTGCAGAGCAGTAGCCCACAGAGGGAGGACATCTCTGAACAGTACTGGCATGACACTTCAATCCCTCATAATGATCAATACAAAGTGTTGACAGTGAAATTGTCCAGACACTGCAGATAAGGCTCCCCTCAGTCTGTTATTGGCACCCACTTACTGTTAGAGGTCCTCACCAACCCTCTTCCAGCAAACACCAGTCACATGGATGTGGCATAGCAAATTCATCCCCTGGGATGTCCACTGTGTCCCTGCTTGACAGAGGCACAGCACACTAGCCTCAAACGGTGCCTTATGTGACCTACTTTACAGTGGCACAGTAGCCTACTGTACTGGGGAGGCAGACGCCAAGCACACTCTGGCTAAGCTTTCATTCCCTAGGGCAAACAGCCTAGTATTGACCTCTACACCCTTATGTTTAATTGTCAGATGCGCAATATTTGTTGCTGATAGATTGTTTGCAGGTCTTTATTGCCATAGCATTCCCTGTTTCTATGAACAACTTGTGTATCTGTGGAAGATGTTTGAATATGAAAGGGATCCACTATATCACTTATGTCTCTGTAGTCATTTAACTGTGTGCACTGGGCGGATTGCTGTAATGTGGTTGGTTCCTGGAATAACACGTACAAATACCAGATATGTGTGGCCAACTGCTAAACTGAGATATGGCCTAAGTGTGTGAGCATGCCCAGTTTAGGCTTTCTATGGCATGTTGTCTGACATATGTCTCATTTATCAAAGTGTGCGAGCATGCCCAGTGTGAGCTTTCTATATGTTGAAATCTGCAGTCCACCACATTTGTGGATGAGTGTGAACTTCAACAATATCTCACGTTTATGGTTGTGTGTTGGGTGTCATGTTGTGTACTTACTGGCCAACTGCTTTGTGTCTGAACACAACAGGGATTATACTGTGCCTGCAGGGTTTGAATGGGATACTTTGCATACAGTTGTCAACATCCTTTCATACTGACCAAACACTGTAGTAGTACCGTATAGTGTACTGGTTCAGTACTTTCACTGTGGTGGACAGTATCCTGGGCTTTAGTCCTATCACTGCTTTAAATTTTCATAGTGAGCACAACAGACTGGTTAGAGGCCAGTTGTGCACATATGACCATGTTGCATTATGTTCAGATATGGACTACTTAAACCAGGCTTGTCCAACATTGGTAGTGTATTCCACAACATAGGTGGACATTGGCAAACACTAGCGATGTGCCCTAGGCCATTTCTAATGCTAGTCAGAGAGTGTGTTTGTCCTTCAACACATTGTAACTGGAGTTTGCCATGACATATGTCATGGTTAGTATACTGTGCCTCCGTCTACCCGTGACATAACAGTGATACCCAGGGTAAACCCACCATCTCCCATCCACTCATCAAGATTCCTCTTGAGGAGAGTCAATGAGTGACTCTCTGGCTAACCTGTACTGGGAGTTTACTCAAGAGTGGGGGTGGCTTCTGTGTTATGGATCAATCAAGTACAGCATGTCCTATGTATGTCAGTGCTGGGGTTCAGGTCTCTCATGTGCATAGCTCACTGCCATTCAGATTGTACAAGGTGCAGCATGTTCATTGATTCCAGCTTGGACATGGCTTTATACATCAGGCACAGCTTGTCTCTGGGTGGGCAGTATGGCACTGTGTGGAGCTGCAGTTTGTTTAATCAGGCAACACATGGCATCTGTTCAAGCTCTTTGATACTCCTGGTGAGGTACTTTTGGGGTCTTTCCGGTTGATGGAGGTGTCTGTTGAGGTACATCCCACAGGGGCCATTGTACTCAATTGTGAGGCTGATGAAGGGTGACTGCAGAGCCACAATGACCTCCCCTGATCTAGATCTGACTACCTCCATGATTAGGTGGGTATATGGTATGTTTCTGTAACCACTGCAGCCACATGCTTGTCCAATGCAAGATATCTATCAACTTGTGTCCCCAGGTCTCTTATTACATCTTAAGTACTTAATGGGTTAACACCTATGTGGTGATTGGTGGGCACTTACTGTATATCCACAGGGGTTGACTATACACTTTTCTGCAATTAGCTTGCTGACATGGCTATGGCACCAGTTGTCTGTTTCTATGTGGCCCTTTTGTGGGATGCTTGTGTCAGCTGGAGGGTCAGATATGGTGGCCAGTTTGTAGTCCTCTGCAAACTTGTTCAGACACAGTCCTTCCATGTTGGCCTGTACCTATGGGACATATATACCAAACAAGTGAGGTCCCAGGACCGAGCCTTGTGGGATGCCAGTTGTATCTGGTTTGTAGTCTGACATGGCTGCAGCATTTCTGACCATGTCATTTCTGTCATTGGTCTGGTTTGCAACCCCTCTACTGACATAGGGGTTTATATTTAAGCTGGTGAGCTTATCTATAATGAACACGTGGGGTATTGTATGGAAGCCTTTTGCAAGGTCCAGCTAGGCTGTGTGGACCACATTCCCCTCATCAATGGCCTTAATGACTGTTTCAAATGAGTCAGACATGTTTAAGGGACAGGATCTGCACTTAAGAAAGCCACACTGGGTAGGCACCAGTGTCAGTATGTCCCCAATATCTTTATGTCTGAGGTACATGCTGATCCTTTCCATAGCTTTGCAGACCAAGCTTGTCAGGATTCTGGGGTGGTAGTTTGCAGTATCCATTCAGGCAACACCTTTGTGGAGAAGGACCACTGTTGTTGTACACTGCTCTTTGGGTACATATCCTGTGGTAAGGCTGACATTGAGCAGTAGTGTTATTTGGCGTTCCATTCTTCTTGGAGTCCATGTTGGACTCAGGCCAGGACACCATCTTGTACCATTGATGCTGTGTGTTTTGCTTTGTAGATGCTGGCTGTTACCTCAGCATCTGCGATGTCAGGGGGCCAGCACTCTGCTGGGATAGATATTTGGCATTTTTTTTGGGGGGGGTTTGCACTGCACCTGTTAGGTTGGATGTTGGCAATGTGTGTGTGTTTGGTATATTGTTTGTAATATTTGAGTGATTCAGAGCATATCTGTGAATTCCCAACAAGGTTCCTACCATCAGTTAAGAAAGCCTTGTGATTATCCTTAGTGTCCTGTACAATTTGTATCTTCATAGGTTCATAGGTTCATACTAGGCTATCCACCCTAGGACATTTATAAGCCTAGCCAGAGTGTGTGTGGCTTTCGCCACCCCTTGCTATGTGAATATTATGGCCATTTAGGATTTACTTTACTGTGCCTCTGTCTGGATGACACAGTGAAGACCCCCAGTCTACAATCACCCATCCACTTGGCAAGATTCCTGTTGAAGAGAGTCAGTGAGGGGCTCTGCCTAACATGGAATGGGATTCCGTTCCAGGGTGTAGGGAGCCACTGGGTTATGTATCTGTCCCTCCAGCACATCCTATTTCATTATGTGTTGAGGTTGACATCTCTCGGTCTCACAGCTCTGATGGATTTGGGTTTTCTGGGGTGGAGCATGTCCATTAATCCTGTGTTGGACATGGCCTTGTACAACAGGCATACAACGCCTCTGCATAGGCAGTATGTGACTGCATACAGCTAGGGTGTCTACAGCCAGGCAGCATATGACATATATTTGAGACCCTTCATCCTCTTGATGAGGTACCTTTGAGGTCTTTCTAACTGCTGCAGGTGTCGGGTAAGGTACATCCCAAATGACGCATTGTACTAAATTATGGGCCTGATAAGAGAACAGTATAGGGGCACACTGACCTCTGTTGATGTAGATGTGATGAATTACCACCTATGTGGTAATTTGTGAGTACCTTGTTTGGTATCCATACATTCATACTGTCCAGTGTCTTCAGGAAGGCTGAGTGGGGTTCCTGTGTGTGAGTGTGGTCTGTAGCATGCTACAGACTGTACAGCAGTTTTGCCTACGGTTAGTTGCACATGGGTGGTCTCCGATGCTTCGTGCATTGTCAGTTACCTGGACGTGTGGGTATCTTTGCTGAATATGGATACTCCCCCTCCTTTTATGGTTTGGTCCAGGTTTTGGGGCCATAACGCATGATATGAGGTATAACCTGGTAGTGCTGGTGTGCTCTCAGGAGCCTTGCTGCAGGTTTCTGTCACTGCACGGACATCAATGTTCCCCATACTGGGGAGGGCCTCGGGAGCATGCATGTTGAGGTTTAGACATCTGGCATTGGGCAGCATTACTCTTATGTTTCTTTCCACTTATGTTTTCTAGGGAGGTGGTTTGTCTTTTCAGCCTTGCCTACAAAAGGCTCTATGGAGGTGGCAAGAGCCTTAGCCAATATCCAGATGCCCAGAGGTAACAGGTGCAAGCCATCCCTGGCAAAGCAGCGTGGCTTGTCAAGCATGACATCCCAAGCAGACAGACATTGGATCCCCTTGGAATGTCACCAGTAATTGTGCCACTTGTTAAAGCTGATCGTTCTGTATTTGCACTGTGGCATCATTCTTGGTGAGGGTAGGATGCTGCACAAGGTCAGTGTCATACCGGCCTGGACTACATAATCGGAGAGCTCATCTATGTCTCTTTTCATGTAGTCCGGGGAGGTACTTCTCAGGTCATTCACACCAGCATGGACAATGACTGCATCATATTTGTACTTGCTTTGGGGTGACCTGCGTACTTGTGTTATGTGGTGTATTGTAGCAGCCTACAGGCAGCTTACTGTACCCTATCCTTGTTCAGTCTGGTGAGCGGGACAGCAGTGTGTCTGACTATGGAGTCACCTATTACAACTGTATCAGGCATGTTGTTTCTCCTTCTGGCCTGTGACTGTTTGGCACACCAGCTTTGTGTACTATGTGTTGCATGTGCTATGTTTGGAGGTAGTGGTTGCTTGGGTGTCTGCTTTGCAGGCCTCTGTTGATGTGGTGTGTTTGTAATTAGAGCCTGCGGGAATGTTTTTCTGTGTTTATGTCTTTGGTTTGCAGTTGTGATAGGTCTATGTGAGACTGGGTTTGTGGTGTGTGTGGTTACCTTCTCCTCCTGACTAGTTTTGACAGTACTGTGTTGAGAGAGCTCAGCCTCCGGTTTGGATAAATGGTTGCATCTCTCACATATATTTGTATTTCTTGGGGGGGGAGGGTTGTCTGTGTACATGGGGCAGGTGTAACATTGCCTCAAGATTCACAGATTCAACTTGTTGTAGCTGGCCTTAGTGGATTGTATGAGTGGACATATTTTATTGTCATAATACTGATCAGAGATTACTTCCCTTTTTAGGTTTGCTCTGTCATGTAGTAGCTTCCTCATTCTCTTGCATGGTTTGGTAATGGCTGGGGTCCACCATGCCAGATGCCTGCATGTATGGCATTGTGTCGTGGTTTTATTTGGGATTGCATAAACCATGCATTCCTGGCAGTGTTCATGGAATGCCTGTATAATGGGTTCTGAGGTGTGGCCCATATTTTGCACATGCACAGGGCCTTTAATGGATTCCACATCAGTTTGGAGGAGTGCAAACAATTGCTTTACACATGTTTTTCACTGTGGTTTTCTGGCCAGGGACTGTGGTCAGGATGTGTATATCCAGTGTTATTACTCTATGGTCTGATCTTACCAGTGAGGGATACACTTTTCATCTTGCCATCCAATACCCATGTTGCTGATTATCACATCCAGTATGCTTACCCCTCTTGTGGGAGTCGTACGTTGCTCCTGAGCATTTTGGTTTATGGATTCTAGGAACATTTGTCCTAGGGTGTTGGAGCTAGAATAATGCTCCCAGTCTATGTTTGGGTATTTTCAGTCACCCAATATAATGTGGTTTGGAGAGCTTGATATATTCATGTATTCCAACATAGGCCAAGTGCAGTTCCTGGTGTTGGGACGGTAGTCTGTAGCAGGCTATAAACTGGGAGGCAGTTTTAGCCACTGTTACTTGACCATGGCTAGTCCATGCTGCTTCTTGTTGTGGTACCAACATGGGGGTGTGGTTATCCTTGACAATTATTGGTAGTCACCCTCCTTTTGTTGGTTGTTCCATGTTTTGGGGCTGTACAGCACAGTATGAGGTGTAACCTGGTAGTGTTAGGGTGCTGTTGTAAGCCTTGACCCAGTTTTCTTTTACAGAACAGATATCAACATTATCTATGCTGGGGGAGTTTATACTGCATGCATCTTGCTGTTTAGACTTCTGGCATTGGGTAGCATTACATCTAGGTTCTTATCCCTTGTGATACCTATGGAGGTGGGTTTGTGTTTTGAGCCTTACCTATTCAAGGCACGCTGGGGGTAACAACAGCCTTTGCCAGTATCAATAAGGCCAGTACTGATAGGTGCACACCACCCCTAGCAGGTGGAGCATCATGTTGTGCTCAGCATGTCATCCCAGGCTGGCACACATTGGATCCCCTTTGACTAACAGCAATACTTCAGCCAATTATTGCAATTGATCATCTCATCTTCATATTGTGGCATCATGCTTGGTGAGGGTAGGATGTTAGTCAGGGTCATCAAGTTTGCATATACTACATGGTGTTACATTGCTTAACACATGGCAAGCATGCCGCAGGTGGTACTGTAGGGCTGCCTATGTTGGATGCACATACTACACTCCCTGTACATGTTTGAAAGCAGGTTGTGTCAACTTAGGCATCCCTTTTAGTATATGTGTGAGTCAGAGAGAGGTATCATTTCCAGGGTCCCTACTGAGCCAGTGTATGTGCTATGTGTTGCCACTTTGCCAAGGCATACTGGGCATGCCTCCTTCTGCCTACTGGGGCAGGCTCAGGTTGTTCCTCCTCTGAGTCACGCTCTGCCTGTGATTGACTTGGCAATGGTGGGGGGCTATTTGGCCCAGCCCTATGGTGATCCTGCTGCAACTGTTTTCGCAGAATCATATTATGTAGCATAGCACATACCATGACAATTTGGGTAAATGTAGTTGGTGAGTACTGCAAGGCTCCACCAGATGTATCCAGGCACCGGAACCATGACTTGAGCAGCCCAAACACACGCTTGATTACATTTCGTGTTTGTGCATGTGCCTCATTATGGCATTCCTGTTCAGGTGTGTGTGCATTTCTGATGGGTGTCATCAGCCATGGCTCCAGTGCATATCCAGCATCCCCTACTAAGTGACCATGTGGGATGTCCCCACTGGCAAATGTCTGGTACAGCTGCATCAGATGCCAGATATGGGAATCATAGTAGCTTCCAGGGCAGCCAGCACACACATTCATTATTATGCCCTGGGCATCACACATGACCTGGCAGTTGATGGAGGGGAAGCCCTTGTGGTTAATGTAGGCCCTACCCCGCTCACCGGCTGGTGCTTTGATGCATATGTGCGTGCAGTCTATTGCACCCACTACCTCAGGGTATTCCGCTATTTGCTGGAAGAGATGCATATTGCTGGCCAATACCTCACGGGCATTGGGGAAATATACATGATCACCGACATGTGCTGACATGGCATCCAGGAACTGGTGCAGTACCCTGGAGGCTGATGCCTGTGATATTCCCATCATATCACCAGTTGGTCTCTGGAAAGTACCTGTTGCTAGTATTCTTAGGCCAACACATACCTTGGTTTCCACTGGGATGGGTTCCCCTCTGTTGGTTCTGTGTGTGAGGCATGGCCTGTACAGCTCAACAATTTGCTGCAGGAGGTCTCTGTCCACTCTATAGCGCTCCACTATCTCCAGCTCATGTAACCCCTGGTAGGTGACCCCAGGCCTGTACACTCTTCTCCGTCTCCTCACTGTGGGTTGTCTGGCAACATTTGCATTGTCACCACCCTCAGCAAGTCACCTATGTCTCCTTATGACAGCTATGGCAGCCCCTATCATTTCTGCTCTAAGTGAAGCTTTTTCAGTTTTCACTTCTAATAGCTTACTCCTGTTTTGCAGTGTCTCTTGAGAGAAACATCCTGCACTGCTGTTTGCAGAGTTTTAAGTGCTGGGCTGGGCTAGTATTCTGCCTGTGTAATTGCCTGCTTCTAATTGTTTTCACCTGTTAGCTCCAGCAGTATTCCCTGCTAGCTTCTTACTATTTATGTTGCTTCCTTTTTCCTTTCTGTTTCCTCAGGGGGGAGCAATGCGCATACCAGCGGAAACACGCTCACAGTGGCTTACACGCACGCACACATGCTTACACAGTTCAGAATCTACTTATTCAGGTTAAAACGTGCGCACACCAGTGCAAACAGTCTTACAATTCTACCAACAGGCTCCCACATGCTCAGTCTGCCTTACACGCGCGCACACTGCCCTACTCGCACCTCCTGGCGCACAGCATGCATGCGCCCAGCAAGAAACTTTGGTGTTGGCTACAGTGTACACCTTCCATTTCTTGACTTTCCCATGCTTATCTTGTGGCACTCCTCTTTCCATGATATGTGTCTGACATCTGTCACATAACACTGTCCTCCAATGAACTGCATTTCCTTCTACCATTCCCCCCTGTGATGTCACCTATCTCCTACTCTGTTCTTCCCCCTTATGTAACTCTTACACTCCTCAGAATGTACTCATTTGCTATGTGACAGTGGGATTCAGTATCCTAACACTCATTTACATAAGATTGCCTACTAATGCTTAGTTACATGTCTTAGACTCATCTTACCCCCTTAGCAACCACTAAACGGTGGCCATGTTGTTTTTGGTCTGCTGGTCCCTGCATTATAAATCCATGTATTGCATAAAACCCACATTTGTGGGTTTATAACCTTCATTTTTATGTTTTATATAGCGCAGCCCATTTGCGCGGGGCTGTGCTGCGTTTAAACATCGGCGATCGCCGGGAAAAAAAATTACTTTTTTCTCATATTTGCATCGGGGTACCTTGCCTTTCGGCTGCAAGTGAGGTGATTAGCATATCCACGCCCAGTCCGTGTAAGAGACATTTTAGCTGGTCTCTTACACGGAATTTCGGGCTGTTCCTGGATCGCGAGGGCTGCATGGAGTCTTACACTACTCTTAGACTCCGTGCAAGCCTTTGTGAATCCTGCTCTCTGTCAAATACATTGAAATTTAAATGATCTACAAATGTGTTCCATTCACTTGAAGAACCGGACCATATAGCCCAGCAATCGTCAAGATATCGACACCACATTATCAATTTAGATTTAAAAGGAACACTATCTTCATAAATCAAACTACATTCCAAGTACCCCATGAAAAGATCTGCGTATATTGGTGCAAATTTAGTACCCATTGCAGTTCCATTTAACTGCAAATAACATTCATTTCCAAAAAAGAACACATTATTCTCCAGCACAATTTTGATCAGATCTATCAAAAAAGAATAATGATCTACAGAATATTGTCCAAATTGTGACAACCAATATTTAATTGCTTCTACCCCCCCAAGATGAGGATTACTAGTGTACAGTGATTGTACATCAAGTGTACAAATATAACAATCACCTGATAACATTATATCATCCATCAGTTGCAAAAACTCATTTGTATCTTTAATTCTGAATCTAATAAAAGCTAATAATGGTTTCAACTGTAATTCTAAATATGCTGAAATAGGCTCAGTTAGAGACACAAATCCTGATACTATAGGCCTACCTGGGGGAGGAAAATATTGGGTTATCCACCATTAATTCCTTTAATAAAGTTTCATTAATAAAACCCCTAGACTTATAATCTTTTAGGGTCTTATCCATATTAAATTTAAGGTCAACAGTGGGATCTAAAACAAGTTTTAAATAAAACCTGTTATCACCCAACTGTTTTTTAACCTCATTGGTATAACCATTAATATCCCACACTACTAATGCTCCACCCTTATCAGCCTTAAGTATAACTAAATCTTTGTTTTCCATTAGACCTTTTAAAGCAGCCCTTTCTTTAACTGTCAGATTACAACCGTAGTGTCTAAAAGTATTATTTTGATTTTTATGTAATTCAAATAGTACGCTTTCTTCAAACAACCTCACCCTTGGATGATAAGGGGGTACAAAGCTACTTTTTTATCTAAATTCAGAAATAACAGAAAAATCACTTTTAGCATGAAAAAATACTTTAAATTCAAATTCCTACAAAAACTTTTAACATCCATACACATGTCATACTGAGACAGAAAAAAAAGGTACATAGTTAAATCCTTTATTTAACACAGCTTTCTCATCATCATTAAGCTGGTATTCAGTAAGATTTACTATAAGTCCTTCATCATTTACTTCTCCTTCACCAGTCTCTTGGATCTTTCTTCCATCTCTCTCAGGTTCTCTCTTTCAATGTTTCTTTCCACACCTTCTAAAGGGCTCCCCCTAGGTCTAGCCCTCTTATGTGTAGGTGATTGTACCTCAGTCACTTCCAAGTCAGTGCTCAATGCATTAGAAGACATTTCAGATGTACTGGATTCAAAATTGTCCATACTACAAGTGGATTTTAGAATTGACTTGTTTCTCTTACGTTTGATTCGTTTGGGTTTATCAGTGTCTCTAAATCTCACCGCTCTTTTAAATTGTTTCCAGGTGTAGATTTTATCATATTTAGCATCACCCATATCTCTATTAAACTTCTTAAGCTTTTTAGTTTTTACATCATTTTCAAAAACATTCATGTCTTCCATATATTTGTTAAACAAACCCTTAAATTCTTCCACTTCATTATATTTTTGTACCAGTTCTAAACAATCATCTACTTGTTGTTTAACATCCGTTAAGTTCGCTTCATAATACGAAATTAACAGTTTGACAAAAAGCTTTGAATCTGTAGTTTGTATTAAATGCCATCTTGCCAGAAAACTTTTTTCTTTTCCTACACCTGGTTCCACATATACACACAAACCTCGTGGTGCTATACCAGCACCCAAATTGGCCTTTAACAGTTTTATATGCCATATAATTGACCAGTATTTTTTAGTACTAAAAGACAGTTCTTTAAAGTCATGTTGCATCTGTGACAGAGTATTTACTTCCGTATTACTCACATTAGTAACATTCCACTGTGCCAAGTCATGTGTTATCCTCTTTATCCAAACTCAACATATCGATATATTTATGCAAATTGCCCCCTTCTGCCATCATGTAAACATAATCACCATAAATTCACTCTCAGTGAAGATAATAGTAAATCCTGCCCACCGATGTAGACACCACGAACAACAGCATCAGGCACTCAAAGGTATACAATCTCCAAACAGTCGCCTGTGCAAGTATAACGTGAAATGCGTGCACGGAAAAATTCCACAATAAAACAACAAAGTAAATCCGGCACTGCACCATAACACCATCAGCCAAAAATAAGCTTTAAATACAGCAAAAGGAGCAAATAACTTTAATAGCTCGCAGACAGCAAAAATACACACTCTTAGGCGTCATCAGTGGATTATACCCAGTGCCTTCATCACAACATTAAATATGTCCCCCTTAAAGAGAAATGCCCAAATTCTAAACAAGCACCAATATATAAATAAAAATAAAAAGTATAGAAAAAAATACAGAAAAATACAAATATCATTGATGCAATTAATACACATATACACCTATGTATATCACTATCCTTAGTAACCTTTTTGTTTTATTCACCCATAAACCTTACTTTTTAAAGAAACTTATTTCAACCAGGTTTATATACAGCTCCAGTGCAAGTGGTCAGACACTTGTTATTCTATTGGCTTTCTGGGAATGGGACTTTGTGGGAGTGCTAAGTATTTTAAAAGGAATATAAGGAGAACACTCCCACTTCAAAAAATGATCTACTCCTTTACGTGTATTTTAACCAAATATAGTTAGGAAAAAATACAATTTCTTAATAATCGTATATACATACACATTTTAATAAATGTATATAACTGAGCTATGATACTTGATTGTTGATGACTCTTTATGAAATGTAATGACTCTGGTTTTATTTTTTTTGTTGCTTTTGCACTGAGTTTCTATAGGTATTTATTTTCTTATAAAAGATGTTATTCACTTACAGTGTTAAATTCCTTTATAGTCAGGCTCCATGACATAAGATTGTTCTGGTCTTTTATTTCTTTATTTTCTAACCAGTAATTTGTTATCTTATTAAAGAAATATCAAATTTGGAGCATTTTATAATATGGGATAATACTATAAACAGCATACCTTAGCAAAACCAAGATATTTCAGGTTAGCGTTAGCATTATTTATTTTGATACATTGCTACCAGATTTTTTTGATAATTTACTTAAGTTCCAAATCTACAATAAACAATGTGGATGATGTAGCAGATTTCTTCCTTACAAATGCTTTTTACATATATCTAGAAGAGAAATTGAAAGAAAATTGACTTTTATCTAAGTAGGACTGTGTAATAAAAAAGTAATTTGTAATGCTAATCTAGTGCATAACTGCTTTAAAATCTTTTAAAACTTGAAAAATGTATACCCCCAGATTCAGCAAGCCCTGCACAGTGTGCAGAAACAGTACAGGAGCTCCAGGAGGCAATATGTCCACCATGCGATCCAGGAATAAGCAGCAGGGACATGCACGAACGCTCCTGCACTATTCCTGCATGGACGCAGCTTCTTTATGCAAATTACCCCATTTGCAGGTAAAATCCATGCAAATGAGGTGAATTTGTGATCCAGGAAGCTGGCAGCTGGCCATGAAGGACTAGTGTAATCTGTAGAAATGTACTTGGTTAGTAACCGAATATATTTCTGCAAACTACAAAACGGAGCCATGACAGTTCCAAATAAAGGGTGTGTATAATATGCAAAGAATGCCATTGGCCAGATATATAGCCAGTGGCATGGAAAACAGTTTAAAAAAATAGCTTTTTATTTTTTTTTAGTCGATTTCAGCTGTTTAAGCGTAGGGCAATGCCACACAGACGTGATCGGGCCAAAAATATAAAATATAACCTGAAATAAGCTTTCTAACCAAAATCACTATTTTGACATTATACTCAATGGCAGGCAGAAGACAACATGGCCAGTGAATAGTGGCTGCTAAGGGGGGAAGCTCACTGTATCAGTGTGGGACCTGTAACTATGAATTAGCAGGCAATCCTATGCAAATGAGGGGAATGATACTGAATCCCAGATTTCCCCTCAGTCCTAGTCAGCACCCAACAGTGTAAGTGCAGGAATAGCTAGGTGCAAGCATAGGAGTTAGCTGACATCATAGTGGGTTGTGTCAGGCATACTGTAAGTAGATTGGCACCCTGTGGCTCGGATTTGCCCTTAGCTTAGCAGAGCTAAGCAAACGGGTGTGTCTGAGGCTGCCTAGCACTCTTTACATTGCCTAAGCACAGCGCATCAGGTTTTACAGGGAAAAAAAAGTAAACCAGGAAATAGCAGCTCTGGGCACATTTGAGCACTGTGTTTGCACAGCGCACCCCTGGGCTTAAACAGGAAGGCAATGGGATGGGAAAACAGTAGTAGGAAGGTAATCAAGGAGAACTAGCATAGACGGCAGGTGAAATGTATCAGAATCAGCCAATTACACAGACAGCAGCCCAGCCCCGCCCAGAACACTACTATAAACTATGCAAACAACTTTCCCTCTGTTGTTTCCCCACATACTCTACACCACCAATGTATACAAGTGGGGGAATTTTAACAAACAAAAACAACAAAATGATAGGAGCTGCAGTAGCTATCATACATCAACATGTGGAAGAGGCTGAGGGTGGTGAGGATGAGAATGCTGTCGACCAACCTACAGTGAGGAGACGGAGAACAGTGTACAAACCCAGGGTAACCTACCAGGGGCTACATGAGCTGGAGATAGTTGAGCATTATAGGGTGGACAGGGACCTCCTACAGCAAATTTTTGAGCTGTGCCGGCCACGACTGACACACAGAACTAACAGAGGGGAATCCATCCCAGTGGATACCAAAGTATGTGTAGGCCTAAGAATACTAGCCACAGGTACCTTCCAAATGCCAACTGAGGATATCATGGGGATCTCACAGGCATCAGCATTCAGGGTACTCTACCATTTCATGGATGCATGTCAGCACATGCCGGTGAGCACATATATTTCCCCAACACCCGTGAGGCGTTGGCCAGCAATATGCATTTATTCCACAAAATAGCACAACACCTTGAGGTAGTGGGTGCTATAGACTGCATGCACATATGCATCAAAGCACCACCCGGTGAGCGTGGTAGGGTCTACATCAACTGCAATGGCTTCCCCTCCATCAACTGCCAGATCATGTGCGATGCCCGGAGCATTATAATGAATGTGTGTGCTGGCTGCCTGGAAGTTATCACGATTCTCACATCTGGCATCTAACACAGCTGTACCAGAGATTTGCCAATGGGGACATCCCTAACGGTCACTTAGTGGGGGATGCTAGTTACGCACTGGAGCCATGGCTGATGACACCCATCAGAAATGCACACACACCCGAACAAGAACTCCATAATGAGGCACATGCACAGACCAGAATTATAGTAGAGCATGTGCTTGGGATGCTCAAGTCATGGTTCCGGTGTCTGGACACATCCAGTGGAGCCTTGTAGTACTCACCAGCTACATGTACTCACATTGTCATCGTATGTGCCATGCTACACAGTATGATCCTATGGAAACAGCTGCAGCAGGAACAACCCCCCACCATTGCCAAGGCCTGCACAGACACAGAGTGACTTGGAGGAAGAACAACCTGAGCCTGCCCCAGTAGGCAGAAGGAGGCATGCCCAGTATGCCCTGACCATGGCAAAGAGGCAATGCATAGCACATACACTAACACAGTAAGGACCCAGGGAATAACACCTCTCTCTGCCTCGCACATACAGTAAAAGGGATGCCAAACATTACACTTCCTGTGCTCAACCATCTATAGGGAGTGTACTATGTGCATCAAAAATAGGCAGCCCTCCAGCACTATCCTTAGTACCGGCCAGCCCCAAGGTAAGTCACTCTTCTTACCAATTGCCGAATGGAGTAGTATGTGTTGTTACCTGTATCTATGGTATAGATGTGAGCATGCAAGAGAATTGGGTGGCTGAATGGGATGCCAGCAGATAGTAGACACTTACAGTGGCAGCATGAGATCTGTAACATATACTGGTGTCACCATAGTAGCCAGTACTACACATGGTGACAAAACCCACTGCTGGAAATGTGCTGGGCCACGTGTGTCCATATGACACACACATGCCAGCCAGGAAGGTTCACATACCCAACAACAGTCTCAGCCAGCAGGACAGATGTAGACAAACACAAACAAAGGCTGTGCTAAGGCCTCTGAATGATGGCTATGGGTAACCTCGCCCCCAGGCCTACACAGACAGACTACATCAGGTCAGACAGTGGGATGTTAGCTCTGAAGGGTAAGAAGTCAGAAACAGATATGTAGGTCAATCAAACCTGAGACCTGTGGTACACTGATATGCCTCTAGTCAGCATGATAGGTTAGAATACAGAATGAAATGGCGTACCTGACATACCAGTACAGTCATAGCAAATATGTACAAGTGTCAGGTGTGCCCCCCCAATCCTATGTAGAAATGTAGTAACAGTCTGGTGTGACCCCCAATCTGATGTAGACACGTAACAGTCAGGTGTGCTCCCCCAGTCCTATGTACAAATGTAGAAACAGTCAGGTGTGGCCCCCCAATCCTATGTAGAAATGTAGAAACAGTCAGGTGTGCCCCACAGTCCTATGTAAAAATGTAGAAACCATCAAGTGTGACCCCCCAATCCTATGTAGAAACAGTCAGGTGTGCCTCCGCAATCCTATGTAGAAATGTATTAACAGTCTGGTGTACCCCCCTATCCGCACACCCAGCCACCACCCACAGGTACCTCTCCGGTCTTATCCCTGCTGTTGGGAATGGGCACAATATGACCCCCACCTGTGCATGACAATAGCGAAAGAATGCAGCATGCAGTGTAGGTGTCCCATGCAGTTGTGTCCCTAGCTGTAAGGAGCACCCTGCCAGCATCCACACCACTTGATCAATACTGACAGAAAGTATTGGCATGAACACCTGGCACACCCACCCTATCACCCCAGGGGAATATACTGTATGGCAGTCTGGTACTGTAGGACTGACAGAATGCAATGGCCTGCTACAGTTGGCCTGCATCACTACCAAATGGCCTACAGTCCTCTGCCAAAGACCTGTGTCTCACCATACTGCCAATGTATGCTATGTCACGGACTCCCAAATAACAACATAACACAGTCCACAGAACCCATATGCAAGGCTATGTGGACAAAACACAGTAACATGTCTACCATGTCCCACTACATGAAATGTGGACCAACACCAATACACTGCTGTGATAAGGTGATAACTATAGGGAAAGTATCAGAGAATGTTTGCATAATGTATGAAAGAGGATAGAATGGGGGGACCATGGGCAGCATGGAATGTGCGAAGTCCGAAACACAGTCATGTGCACATACTATCCCTGGCTGAAAACACAAAAATGGGTGGCTACAAACCTGCTCATAAACCACAATAGGGGTAATGTCCTAACTTATGACCCCTGCCTCTGGGTAACCTGTGTGAATCTGCACAGCTGTGAGGTATTGCCACTGCAAGATAAGGCCATACTGTCATGTTGATGGATGTACAAGTATGGGATCCTCTGCCACCACTGTACCAAGGTTTCTGAACCAGTTACATAGATGCAGCAGCAAGTGTCTGCAGCTCCCCCTGCAGAATGGCATTAGTTTGCAGGAATATGTAGGCATATGACCACAACACTGGACACAGCTGCATTCATCCTGTGTTCCCCTGGACATCACTGTGAGCATAAATGTCTACCTGACAGTACTTGATGACATAAAACATCACAGTGTATAACAGTACACGTCTGAATATCTCTGCAAACACCAGGACCATGTAGCAGAAGCAGCAGAGACACATTTACCTACAGTACCCACTATCCCTTGTCCAGTTAGACACCATATTGTCAACTGATCTACAGATATCCTGCAGAAACCATTTTCTAGCTGTAGGTGTAGAACACAAAAGTCTGCACTGGAGTACAATCTATCTGGAATTCTGGAATGAATCCACATATTCAATACAGAAGGGCATACTGGGCATGCTCCCACACTTAGAGAAATGAGGCCCATGTCTGTCAACAACAGTGGACCATACATATGTGACAGTTGCAGATGTTAGTGCATACACTCCTCAGTATGCACCAGTCATGCTTTGCACACACATTGGATAGGAATACACACATATATCCAAGGACAACACACTATAATATGCCAAAAGTACACATGCATAGATGTGTGGAAGAGTGACAGTGACAAAGAGCCTTCGATGAGGCCTGTCTCACCTACCATACAGCCAAATGGCTAAAACTACATGATGTGTAAATGTCACTCACCATAGAAATTAGCCTCTGGAATCCCTCAGCATTATAGACTTTGTGGTGCTAGTGCTAACTGTGCAACATGACTGTACAAGGCAGTAGTCATCTAGCAGTTGTATACACATACCTGTGGAATATAAACCTGTGTGTGCCTGAGTATGGTGTGTCTACCTCTAGATGAATAGGTTATGGCCCATGCACACACACTGCCCTCCCCATTGCCATACTATGACAAGCCTGCTGATGTCAGTCACTTTGAAATACACCTTTGGGGAAAAATAGCCCACTAATCGCTTTGGCGTGTTCTATAACTGTGTAATGCTGTAGTGTGATAAACTAGTTAGATAGGAATTCTAATCCCAGATGTGGCAACTGTGTGTGTGTCTGTGTAGGGATCAATGCTTTTCAGGCTAGTCACACTCACTACAATTCAAATGCCCTACTTTGGCAAGCCTGCTGATGTCAGTCACTTTGAAATACACCTTTGGGGAAGGAGTCACCCAGTAATCTGTGTGGTGCATCCTAAAACTGCATAATGCTGTAGTGTGATGAACCAGTTTGGTAGGAGTTCTAATTCCAGATGTGATAACTGTGTATTTGCCTGTGTAAGGATCAATGCTTTTTAGGCTAGTCACACTCATTACAATTCAAATGCCCTACTTTGGCAAGCCTGCTTATGTCATTCACTTTGAAATACACCTTTGGGGAAAAAGCTACCCAGTAATCTCTGTGGCACATCCTATAACAGCGTAATGCTGTAGTGTGATAAACTAGTTAGGTAGGAGTTCTAATCCCAGACATGGCAACTGTTTGTGTGTCTGTTTGGCTGTGTAGTGAGCAATGCTTTTTAGGCTAGTCACACTCACTACAATTCAAATGCCCTACCTTGTCAATCCTGCTGATGTCATTCACTTTGAAATACACCTTTGGTGAAAGTATAGCCCAGGAATTTCTGTGGTGCATCCTATAACTGTGTAATGCTGTAGTTTGATAAACTAATTAGGTAGGAGTTCTATTCCCAGACAGGGCAAGTGTGGATATGTTTGTTTGTCTGTGTAGGGAGCAATGCCTTTCAGGCCATTCACAGTCAATGCAACCTCCATTGCCCTTTTTTGGCAAGCCTGCTGATGTCATTCATTTTGAAGTACACTTTTGAGGAAGGAGTAGTCCCATAATCTCCATGGTGCGTCCTCTAACAGCATAATGCTGTAGTGTGATATAGTAGTTTGGTAGGGGTTCTGTTCCCAGACATGGCAAATGTTGATGTTTGTGTATGTGTTTGTTTGCCTGTATAGGGAAGCAATGCTTTTGAGGCCATTCACAGTCACTAAAACCCTATTGTCCTTCTTTGGCAAGCCTGCTGATGTCATTCCCAGTGAAATACACCTTTGGGGAAGGAGTAGTCCAGTAATCTTTATGGAGCATCCTATAACTGTGTAATGCTGTAGTGTGATAAACTAGTGAGGTAGCAATTCTAATCCCAGACATGGCAACTGTGTGTGTCTGTGTTTGCCATTCGTATCCTGTGTGGAGGTGGCTGTGAGTTTGTAACAACTGGATTCATTGTGAAGCGTTTTTTGCAAATTTCTTATATGGGGGGCCTGCTATATGTCACAATGTCCACCTTACAAGGATAACACATGTTAAATATCTGAGAGGCTAGGGTGCCAATCCATACCTCTAAATGAGACATCAAGGCCTGGCAAACAAATTAAGCAACCCTTGAATTACCCAGAGAACACTCTCAACCCATGTCTCATACACAAACACACTTGCCTAGGCAACAACCACTTTGTTGGTAGTACACTGCATATTGCCCACAGACAGTAATCATTGTGTGATTGCAGTGTACTACAGAGGGCATGGCACCCTGTCCCATCACTACAATAGGCACATAATTGCAGACAGTGCACCTTCACTATGTTCCCCACTGGACACCTGCAACAACTGTGGTGCCATCAAATGTGACCCAAAAGGACATACCACACCTTAAAAACATGCCCTGTATAGATAGATGCCACTGAATCCAGGGAATACCTGTATCATGCTATCAATGTTGGTGCATGGTCAACCTGGTGTCCATTACCAGTTCCCGCCACATGAGGCCAGGACTGGCACATCTAATAATAATAATCTGTGTACACAACATGGGCCAAACACCCCAGGTACAGTTCCACTTCACTCAACATGCATGTGGGGCATGTGCACATCCCAGACGCCATCCATGTCATGGACTATAGAACACATACATGGCAAGCATTCCACAGCACTGGCCACACACAATAGTAACCCAGGTGACTGGATGGTGAATACAATGCCCACTTGTGTGGGCTAATCCAGACACTACACCCCTGAGCCACACTGCAGACCATTGTCATGTGGTCTGATGCCAAGGTATATCCTTTACCTAGCCTTGTACAGCCTTCTGGCACAGTCAACCACTATACACCTGTGAACTAATGCACCCATGCATGTCAGTACTGGAACCCTGTGTCTGTGTGTGTGGAGTATGATGCTTTCTACCACATTTGCACTCACTACAACTCCCATTGGCCTACTGAAGCATGCTGTCTGATGTCAGACACCTTCACATACCCTTTGCCCATATATCATCTGGATTACCCCTGTGGTGCATGTGATACCTGCGCATTACTGTATTGTGGCAAACTAGCTAGTTAAGAAGTCTATTCCTGACCCTGCCAACTGTGTCAATGTGTGAGTCCCTGACAGAGTGTGGCTGTGTTGACATTGACACCTGTTCATGTGGACAGGCACGTGTACTACACCTACCTCATTACTACTATATCACTGTTGCAGATGTCACTCACCATCAGATATACCTTTGGACAGCTCCCCATCATGTAAGCTATGTAGTGCATGCAATAACTGCATAGATATGTGATAGCAATACATAGTCAGTCATCAGTTTGAAACCCCGTATTGGTAAGTGTGTGACACAAACATGCGTAGGTTTTCTCTCCCACTCCCTCCCTAACTTACTTTGTCTCTGTCTGTCTCTCCCACTCCCTGTCTGGTGGATGTGGAGAAATACACCTGCTTTAAGTACCACACACGATAAACCAGCAACTCCGTAGAAGGAAATATTTATTCAGAACACACACTTGAAAATAAAGCCTTTAACAGAGTACAAAACTTGAAATACTTCACATCCATTTATACTACACCTTAATTGATTAATTGCGTAACAAGCTTCAATACAGTTTTTTAAAAAGACAAACCCTTATATACATATTTACACAAAACTTTTCCAGAAACATTCCTGATTTAGTCCAACAGGAAACATAGTATTACATTTTAAAATCAGGAATGCTTCTTTTTTCCTTAATAATCTACGGAGTTGCTGGTTTATTGTGTGTGGTACTTCAAGTTTTCCTTGGTTGCTGTGGTTTTCTACTCTAAAATACACCTGCTTTGCTTAGGCAGCAGCTTGTGTTTTGTAAGTGATGCTCATGATCAGCTGATGGCCTCTGCACAAATTGCCATCCCCCTCTAGCTAATTGCATGTGGAACAGTTGTGGTAACATCCCCATAGCCAATTGCATGGAAACACACTTCAATATCTAGGAACATCATGTTGGTGTTGAACTTTTTCATTCACTGTGAACAAGACTCAATTTGGTATTTGGCAAACAGCATCACATATGGTATTGGGATTTACCTCTAACAACATACACTGTGGAAACCGGTCAACAGACAGGAGGGGGATGTACCAGACATGACTACAGAATGTAAGTGTTGCTCTTCTGCATTTGGAGTAATGTCGGTTTAACAGGGTGTGTGTGGATATGGCTGGTCTACATGATTTAATACCTATCATGACAGTGTTATGTGTTTGAGGAAACTCCAATCTGTAGGGTTTTCTGCAGACTGGGCAGTGTGTGTGGAGCCTTATATTTCTTTTGTTACTCACAGAACACCTATCTGAGAACTGCAGAAGCATAGTGTGAGGACTGCAGTCAGTACATGGTGACAGCCATGAGAGTTACTGACTTCATATCCCTCATAGGAGATATGTCACAACAAACCCTGGTACGACAGTAAATGTATGAGGTTATCACAGCAACATGCCAATATTGGCCCAGTGTTTGTCGCTCCAGCCACAAGTCTGTCAACCTTTGTACATATGTCATGCAGTAAGAGGTGCATATGTTCTGTAGACCATTATTTATTGACATCATACCTGATAACAAGCCAGTCAGATATCAGACTGCCAGACATATTATGTATTGTAGGGGTTATTTCTGAGGACATAACCTAGGCATTCTGTGGTTGTATGTACAGTACTGTGGTCTGTGTACTTATGGTAATTGTTGACAGTATGTGTATTGTGCATATGTACCCTGGGCTGTGCACAGACCGGTAGATGCCATTGTTCTTGGTCCTGTTCTATCTGATGTTACATGCTGCTCCAGTATATGGTACCCTAATGGATCACATGTCTGTAGGGCCAGACACACGTGTCCCATACCACAGACAGGCATCGGATGACTCTGAGTCATGACCCAGTGTATATAGGGTTAGTGTGTGAGTGGCACATATGAGGATGGTGTTTATCAGATAGTCCATATAGTGTCATATTAAGCTTATGTACCGTATGTGGCTGTGACTTTGTTCACATTGGCTGTGGCTATGCACTTTCTCACTGGTGTCTGTTACTCTGTGCTGTGACATGTGTGTAGAGCTGCTATATTTGCAGGTACATGTGTATTCCACCATAAGAAATATAGTCCAGTGTTGTGGCAGTCTGCCTGTAGTCTGCAAAGTGCTTTGTGATATGCCTAGCAACCTAGTGTAATTACCCAGTGTGCTGTTATGCCCAGTTATTTGCAAGACATACTGCTACCAGGCCACCATAACTGTTGTGTATCTGTGACAAAGCAGTGGGATTCTATACAGATGTATGTCACTAACTGCTGGGTAGTATGTGGCCATGTGACCTCTGCATCACCAGGTATTATGTTTCAGGACAGACTGGCATGTGTGAATGCATAAACTGTGTGCACATTTGTAGTCCAATATTTACGTAATATACCCATGCACATGGCTATTAACATCCACATTGTGTGGTGTGGTCCACATGTCTCGCATGAAGGGCATTTGTGTACACCTCTGGACTGACCACAGAGTGGAAGACTGTCCACATATATTGTTTATATCTGTGCTGTAGTCCACAGTATCATTACTGTGCTAGCAGTGGTACTGTATTATGATGTCCTTAGGATGTCTGTCACTAGCTAATGATGCACATGTCAAAAGCAGATGTGACCTCCCACGCACGTCTTTTTAGACAACCCCTGTTACAGTAGCAACAGTCTACATATATACATGCAATACATACATGACATCCCCTTGCAATAAGAGGATGGGACTATTGGTGCTGAGGTAGGACTCTACTCCATGTTCTGGGCATATGGTAAACATATATGCATATGTATATATATATATATATATATATATATATATATATATATATCTTTATATAGGTCTACGGTCTACTACCAGAGATAGAAATTACACTATATAGAAATCCGGTAGTTGATGGCCGGTAATGCGAAAGTGCACTTCAATGAAAGTGCACTTTCGCAAACAGCACTAGAATGAATGGGCAATGTCCTCCACTGTGGTGTGGTAGTCACAGACCTTAGGGTTAGGGCTTGAGTTAAGGATAGTGGATAGCCCTACTAGCTATCCACTATCCTTAACCCAAGCCCTAATCCTAAGGTCCGTGACTAACTACTGCACCACAGTGGAGGACATAGATCCATGACTACTGCACCGTGGAGGACATACAATTTCCTCCACTGTGGTGTGGTAGGCATGGGCCTTAGGGTTAGGGCTTGGGTAAAGGATAGTAGATAGCCCTACTAGCTATCCACTATCCTTAACCCATGCCCTAACCCTAAGGTATGTAACCATTCTCTCAAGTGGTGTTTGTGAAAGTGCACTTTCGGTGAAGTGCACTTTCGCGTTAGTGGGCATCTACTACCAGATTTCGAAATAGAGTAATTTTGATCTTCGGTAGTAGACCCATATATATATATATATATATATATATATATATATATATATATATATATATATATATATATATATATATATATATATATATATATATATATATAAATAGAGAGAGAGAGAAAGAGAGAGATACAGATATATGCACATATACATATCTACATACATATATGGATATATATGTGTGTGTGTATATATATATATATATATATATATATATATATATATATATATACACACACACACACACACACACACACACACACACACACACATACACACACATATAAAAATTCAAATATATACATATACACAGCAATATATGTCTACACATGTACAGATATATAGCTATATATGCACATATAGTTATGGATATCTACATATATATCAACATAAATAGGTATATCTGATCAGATATGTATGCACATATAGTTATAGATATCTACATATATATCGACATAAATAGGTATATCTGTACACAAAGGATGTGCACATATATATATATATATATATATATATATATATATATATATATATATATGTGTGTGTGTGTGTGTGTGTGTGTGTGTGTGTGTGTATACAGAGAGCTCTACAAATGGCCATATATATAATGCACTCCACAGATGTGTAGACATACATATGTATGAATATTTATGTGTATGTACATGTAGACATATATCTACATATGCATATGTATATATCCATATTCCTGTCATGTAAACATCACGGTTGTGTATACCTTCCCAGATGTATCTCACCGTATGTATCTGATATGTGTATATTTAGATATAACAATATATGTGATGCAGCAGTAATATCAATAACAAGTACTACACAATTGTGGACTTTACAACAATTGTTCAATACTATTCAATATGGTTACTGGCAGATATATTGATAAAGAAACAACTGGCCTCACAGCTGTCATGGTGTAGTGGTTAAGTGTTGTGACTGTAGTGTACAGGGTCCTGGGTTCAAGACGTGCTAGGGCTATTTATTTTGCTGCTGGACAGAACAAGGGCTGTTGGGTAAAGACTGGTTAAGGCAGTTTTGAGCAGCTTTAAGCATGTTTGTGTGGGTTTTCACAAAGCTAAGTTGTGCTAACATACGGTTAAACTTACAGGCGCTTACACCATGTAGGCTTTGCTTACCAGTGTGCAAATGTGCTTAGCTATATTATTGCAGTAATGCTGACACATGCTAAGCATGGCAGAGCCATGGTAACCAGAGCTCTCATTCCAGTCTAACATAGCAGGATAATGACATCTGTTATAAGTGTATGTAATGCCATGTCATGTACAAAACATGTGTCTATGTGCAGTCAGTACAGCAGCAAGAGGTGTGAGTGTCATGTCTGGGACACTCAAGTATATAAGACCTGTTTATCACTCTTACCCATGTGAATGTGTTACATACTAGAGTAGTGACCCAGGTAACGTGCCGTCACACTGGAAAGTAGTGTATCATGCTGTTACTACTGTTGACAGTGCTTTCCCAGGCAAGAGTAGATTGCTAAACATAGTGCTGTCAACAAGCACCCCTGCAGACATAGCTGGACTCTGAGGCCTTGCTGTCGAGTTCCTGGTGTGTGAGCTGTGTCACAGTATATATCCCCTACTGGATAATGATCTGACATATGGAAAGTAACTGTAGATTACAGTTTGTACATCACATGTCAGTGAGGGCTTCCAACATGTAGTAATGGCATACATATTGTTGTTGGACATCTATCTGTCGACACAGTCAGCCCACTGCATAGCTAGTTGCCAAGATGATGTCTGTCAGTCCCTGTACAGATGTGTAGATGGCAGGTATCCAGCTTGGATATGTACAGGCAACCTATGCTTGACTGACACTGACATGTCTGCCCAGCTGTGTTATAACTGCTACAGATAGGACACCCTGTATGCACCACATGCCACAGGTACCGCCACTACACTACCACAGTCAACAGAACATGCGTGGGTACAGGTCTCCATCACAGACACTAACCATGTGCTGTAACACATAATGCATACATGTCAACTGGATCACCTCAGTGGCCATTTGCAGGAGGCACCCAGAGGATTGGCTGATGCATGTCACTATCACCCTGAGGGTCACCACAGTGGTGTTGGTCAAGAGACTGCCTGCTGGCACATGGCAGCTGGCATGATACCACTGTACACACATCCCCTACACTTTCCATCTCTTCATGGACAATAGCCAGGTACACACTTATGACCACCTGCAGCAATGCACCCCAGTACTGACAAATGTGTACGTGTGCATTACTGAGGATATCAGTGCCTGTATGTTAGTACACCTGTTGGGAATACCATGAGGGCTTTCATACCCACCGCAACACCCATTGCTATAGTAAGATGTGGCTGCTGCTGTACCAGACATTACATGTACCCTGTTATGCTCCTCTCCCTAATGGCTACATAAGCCTTGCAGTACCAGCACAACAGTGTTGCACAAATGGGTTGATAGGCATTGGATACCCATCGAGTTCTGGCAAGTGTGTGTCTGTGTGCATGTCTGTATATCTGTAGGGGATGGCATTCTGAGGCCACATACTCCTATTACAGTACACATTGCCACACAGTAATATGGATAGTGATGTTGCTGCCCATAGGTGAGGCATGACAATACATCACTCTACTATGACTGTGGCATGTGCATTAGATGCATATCCCTGTAGTACCACTGTTGGGATGGACAACGGGTTGTATCATAGTGGTGGGCAATGAGTGATGGTGGGTATGTGAGAGTGTCATCATGGGTTCCAGTATGTACAATATCCACTGTGGGGTGTCGTGCTGTGTACACTGTCAATACACCATGGTCCCCCAGTACATGTCCCATGTACTACTGTATGGTGACCACTGTGTGTGGTGTTATAGCCTTTGACCTCTCTGTGGTTATATGTTTCAGGCAACAAATGTCTTTTGCATGGGTGACTCATACACTGTCCATTTGATAAGGTGGACACTGTAGGAATACTGGCTGTTCCGTATGGTGTGCACCCTCTAAATATGCATCTTCCTATACATATCTCTGTGTGTGTATGTGTTGTGACATATATATATATATATATATATATATATATATATATATATATATATCTGCATACATGTGTGTGTGTGTGTGTGTGTGTGTGTGTGTGTGTGTGTGTGTGTGTGTGTGTGTGTGCATATGACTCTTAGGAATGTTTATTGATTCCACATTGTACATTCCATATGGTAGCCAGACTGTACTGCATGATATGTTATTGATACCAGCCTGACATCATACAGGTGGGATGAATTACTGTTGACATCTTGTGCCCATGTTGTGTCAGGTCCTGGTTATGGGACTTGCAACAGTTGGTATTGTATTGCAGGGCAGACCTGTTTGGCCATGGGGGGGGGGGGGTAATATCAATATGTACAAGACGTATGTAGCTTGGGTACCCTCACACCCATTAACGGTGCCTGTGGTTATATATGTATTTATGTTCACTTTTATATCTATAGATATATATATATATCTGTATATCCATATATATATATATATATATATATATATATATATATATATATAGACATAGACATTTATATATAGACATTTATATGTAGACATATATATCCATAGACGTATGCATATGTATATTATATTATATTTTATATATATATATATATATATATATATATATATATATATATATATATATATATATACAGCTATTTATATATCTGTTTAGATAGAAATATATATATATATATATATATATATATATATACACATACACACACACGTGCTATTGTAACCTGATAGTACCTTTTTGCTGACTTTAATGGGACTTTGTTACATTTTATTCACTGAGGAGCTTTTCTCCGCGGGTATCTGCTGAAAATGAGCCAAAAGCTCAGTCAGACTAACACGGTTAACACATGTAAAATAAATAATAACATACATAAATACATACATCTACATGTTTAAATACATTTCCTGTACTGTTAAATGACTCTGCTGGATGATATGTTTGTGAAAACATCAGGGTTATGTATATCTGACAGGGCTTAGTGGTAAATCACGCTATGGTGTGTAGGGTCCTGGGCTCGAGCCTTGCAAAGGCTGTGTATTTTGTTGCTGGGCAGAACATGGGCCATTGGATACAGAGTGATTAAGGCACTTTCAAGCAGTTGTAAGTGGGTTTGTTCAGGTTTGCACGGAGATAAGCACTCCTAACTTCCAGTTACAGTTTCTTATACTGATTTAGCTTCTAAATTGCTTAACCTGTGTAAGCATTTCTTTCCCCCATGCAAACAGGCTTAAACCTGCTTACTGCACCTTAAAAGTGCTTACTCCCACTTACCCCTGCACTAATTTCTTTAAAAGAAATGAAAAAGGGTTGATAGGAAAGTGGTGAAAAAAGGGCACAAAAAGGTAAAGACATTAGGGAAAATAGCTAGGGATGTGCCAGAAAGGGTGTAGGGAAGGTCCATAGCTGACCATTTCTCCTACAGCAACAGCAGTGCATATACACTGAATTTGAAGATAGATTTGGACACTCATACCCCTGAGAGAGGGGTGAGGACAACAATAATATGTTGTTAAGCCAATTAGACCAGATTACATGTGTCCAGTGGACATGTGCGAAATGGACAACTATGTATTGGGTGAGATTTTTTTTTTGGGAACAGATTGCCCTTTTTTTTCAGGTGAGAGTGAGATGCTGGGGAGGGATAGTAAGTATATTTGGGGAGGTAGGTTGAATAGGTTAACAGACAAGACAAATAAGACTCACACAGGGGTGGTATTTGACACATGTGGGGGTAAACACCTTGAAGGGCAGGGGTGTTGGGAAATCAGAAGCCCATGAGCCCCCTAGTGGAAACAGTGGGACTGAGGTCCCACCCATGGGCAGTCACCACTTCACCTTCACAGCCCCGAAGGTGGCTGTGCTGGGGGCTGAGTAGGATGGCCAGGCCAACCCCCTAGTTGTGACACATGGACCTCAAGCTGGCATAGCAGATCTCTGATCTCCCTGCAGAGCTCGCTATGCACCACGACCCAGACCTGGCGACGGGTGACAGGTTCCTGTCCACTCCTGGGGGGGTGAGACCCATCCCCTGAGGTGATTTCACCCAAAGGTGGTGCAGGACCAATGGAACAAGGAGGTCCTGGGTTGGGCCCCAGATGTGCTGGTGCCCAGTCCCACGGCCAGCTGAGGTGGGACAGGTGGATCTGCCAGGACCGGCCTTCCCAAACATGCTACAGTGTTTAACTTTTATCAACATATGTGGGTTAGTAATAGTCAACACATTCCAGGATTAGGTATACCAGCATGCATAGATATTCCCATTAACCCAAACACCAGATATGTAACAGTTGCATAGCAAACAGAACATATGCATATATGGGACCACAGTGGTCATTACAACAGCATGCAGGTACACTGATGGCAGCATGCCACCAATGTGGGAGTATTTCAACATAGCACATTCATTGAAGCAAATTTAAATAATTATCAAACAATAGGACATAAGTCCCAACAGTAGTGTTAATTCAGCACATACCAACTGAGTTGTGTATTTAGTTTACTGTTGCAGATATGGTGGGGGGGGGGAGATGTCAATTAACAACTAGTAAATTCCTGTAGTTCGCATTACTTTCCTAGTCAGTGCTGTGATCTGTACCTTACAGGTATTAATACACTACCCTAGTGCCTTAGTTTGGACAGTATTATGGCTGTAGACAACTATATACATGAACTGGTTTTACCTGCAGTATACACCTCTTACCTGGTATACATGTGGAGGTATTGTTTGTTAACACTACCTGCCTACACATACTCCCAGATTCCAGGTTGATTTTATGCACATACCTGTCCATCTCTTTTTGCACACATTTTGGGCATGTCTTCACCACATGCAGGTGAACCAGGACATATTTCGACTATTGCTCTCTTAAACCTTTAGTGACTTGTACAATGATAGGTTTGTTTCATTTTACATTTTCCAAATATGTACAGGTCTGACAGTCAGTTATATGACATGAAATGCTGCTTATGTGTCAGAAATTAGCGCACTGATTTGGCAGGAGGCAGGGTAACAGCCAGCAGATATGGGTCAAATAACTGGACATTCTGGACATTTCTCTACACTAGTGGGATATGATTCTGCATACAGCTTACTACCACTCTCAGGATTAGAACCATGGCTGTGTCTGCTAAAAATAAAGCAATGTCCATCACAGTTGGGTGTGCTATATAGGTATTGCTGTGTATCTCTTGTCTGATTCCTGTCTATAATTCTCCTGTGGCTTTACAGTCTGACCTTGTAATTACAACACTCATATAGGATTTCCTAGACAGTTATATTATGTAGTACAGTGTGGGTGAAAGTGATGAGTAATACCTTATTATACCATGAATTAGTATAACTTCGTTTACACTGTCTGTCCAAGAGATAAATGGGTTTAACATAGCGGAGACAGTTAAAATAAAAAAAGCAACAGAGATCTTGCTCTCTTCTTAAATAATGTCATAGTATCTCACACCCAGGCGTACATATATTATTCTGAGCAACTGCAGCACTAACAATGCCATACAATAACAGAGTAAACAGTACCAGTACAGGATATCAGTCTTATTTATAGGCACACTGTTCATATCTGACAGTCCAGTGGGAACAATGTTTGTGAGCACTACCTGCATGTTGCCACATAAATTACAAGTTTCCACATTAGTATTATGCACAAACGTCTCACTCTGTTACTGTACACAGTCTGGTCACAGCTTGACAACATGGGGGTGGAGATGGGACATACTTGGCTACTTACTCTCATAACATTTTGGGGGGGTTGCTAGAGTGACAGGTTTGTTATTATAGATGTCTGACAATCAGATGTATGTCTTGTTTGCTGCCTAAATATCTGGGATCATCACACTGATTTTCCAGGGAGACAGGGTGGCAGCTATGGGCCAACTTACTGGACATGTCTGTACACTTGTGGGGTATGATTCTGCATACAGTCTACTACCACTCCCAGGATTCGGACCATGGCTGTGTGTGCAAAGAATACAACAGTTCATGTCACAGTTGAGTGTGCTATTTTGATTTTGTCTGTCTTTTCAGTGTTTTCTATCTAAGTCTCTCTCAGTTGTACTATTTGACCTCTTGGGATTACAACAGTTATATGCAGACATTCCTACACAATTTATTTATGTAGCACAGTGTGGGTAACAGTGCTTGCTACAACAGTACTATTAAGTGATTGCAACTCTACATTACCATATGATACCAGAGTGAACACATGCAGTCCAGCAGTTAAACCTTAATTGTCAGGCTATTATGCTTTTATTTACATACAGCCTATATGAGACTCTTCCTGTCCTATTCTCTGGTGTATGCAGTACATGCCTTAAACAATACAGGTTTTATACAGGCAATTAATGTACTACTACTTTTAGATTTATTTACTATGAAAGTACATGCAAGAGTATTACTAACCTGCCTCGTGTCACAGCTACTGCAGTCCACAGCCATGGTCTTCCTGGTTCGCAGCCCGCTCACCTGCCACTGTGGAAGACATGAGGAATATTTAGCCATACCTATCCATAATATACATGAGCTGGCAATTATTAAACAGGTAGTGGACTGATACTTACACACACCTGGGACATCCCCTGTCCTGCTAGCCTCTTGGATCCAATGATCCAAGAAATCCCCCTTTCTCCGCTTCAGGTCAGCATAGTGATGCCTTACTTGCTCACCAGTTCGAGGCATGCCAGTGGCACTGGTGAGGTCATGGGCGAAACAGTCCTAGGCTTCCACTTTGTATTGGGAACCCTGGTACTGGCCCTGCAGCAGACCCTTCATGGTCTTTTACAAGGAGTCCTGCCATGTCTCTGGATTCCAGGATGCCCTAGCACTGCGCCCAAAAGCGCACACCCTCTCCCATTACAGACATAGCACTTACAAGAGGAAGCTACAACCAGTTATGAGATGTATTCCCACGTGTTGGGTTTAAATAGAGCCAGTTTTCCACACTTGGCATGATTGGATGGTTTTAAAAATGCTAAGCTATGGGCAAACCTGCTTACCTAAGGTTGACATTGCTTAAAGGGGTATACCAATGGGCAGACTGAGTTAGCTGGCGTACACATTGCATACACCTACCAAGCTGGGCTGTGCAATGCTTAGCATTGCTTAATATTTAATTTGTATTATATTTGCATTGTGGCATTGATTTATTATTCATTACATGTTATATATGTGTTTGGTATCCATGATTCATGTGTAAGTACACTGTATGGTGTCCTTGTGTTTATTAGGGTATTTCAACAAGTTATTACAATGATACCTCACATCTGGGCTTAATGCAATACTCCAGTTCACATATGTATGTCCTGTATTAGGTTATGCAATATAAAACTGTATATAGCTTCATTTCACATGTTCAGTTTGTATTTCCTATAGTGAGGATCTGTTTGGTGATATCGCAATCTTATGTACTGCTGTGATGGCTTAGTGGTTAACTACTATAACTATAGTGTATAGTGTCCTGGGTTCAAGATCTGCAAAGGCTGTTTATTTTTTTCTGGCCAGAACAGTGGATGATGCATATAGTGTGATTAAGGCACTTTTAAGCAATTGTAAGCAGGTTTGCACGGGTTTTTGCAAAGGTAAGCAATGCTAACCTCCGGTTAAATATGCTTACAGAGAGTTAGCTTCAATATTGCTTAACCTATGTGCGCATTGCTTACCCCCATGCAAACAGGCTTAAACTGACTTACTACTGCTTAATTATGCTTACTCTTGCTTACTAGTGCTTACACCTGCTTACCACCACACTAATTTAGGCAGTAATGTCTAATTGTTCTTGGGAAGGTGGTGGATTTGGAAACTGTATGGATTCATCATTCATTACACATTTTTCCTTCCATTTGTATCCCTGATTCCTGTGTACATATACTGTATGGGGCACTTGTGATTATCTGTGGACTTTACAACATTATGACAATGACACCTCACATCTGCATTTAATGCAGTACTCCAGTTCACAAATATATGTTATGCCGTAGGTTATGCAACACAATAAATTGGTCATAAAGTGATTTGACATGGAAAATGGATTGTACTGGAGTGGGACTCGAACTGGGAATGACTGCTTGTAAGGTGAATGTTCTGCCCCCTACACTATTGCTGTACTGCTTCACTTGCATATATCTTGCTTTTTATCCTCTTGTGCCATTTAAGCTGCATTAACCATAGCTAAGCAATGGGCAAACCCACGCAACAACAGTTAAATTTAATCTGCTTTATAAAAAAAAACACTTCTTTATCTTTACTGTTTTAACTATTGCTCTTGTAAACTTGGGGGGATGTTGTGGTCTCACTCATTCTTATTCATACACTGCTGTTCTTCATTGCAGGGGCAAATATATTCTGAGAGGTCTGCTCTCAGACATGCTCCCTGCACTTGTACATGCTCCATGTCTGTTTAGGAGCTCAGGCAGCGTGCCTTCATTAATATGCATGGTGCACTGATGTCCTGCTCCTAAACGGATGCTTCAGTGCAGGACTAAGCTAGTCCTGCATGGAAGGATAGTGAATCTGGGGGGCAATTTATTTGTAGAAGTGCTTACATTCAGCAACAGCCATAGAAATTTGACCAGGATTCAAAAATGGACCCAGACACAAGTAGAAAGGCTGCAGCAAAAAGTGCTGTTAGTGAAAGTCAGAGATACATTAGCCACAATCAGGAAATACTAATTTTCATGTTTCTGAATTGTTTGGTGATTACTGCAAGTGCTATCAAGCACTTTTCTGATACCCTTCTAGCAAATCCCTGGTGCATTGTGTTAGCGCAGGCAACCCTTCTCATTCCTTCCCCTACACACACACACACACACACACACACACACACACACACACACACACACACACACACACACACACACACACACACATTTATCACTCTCTTCATTTACAAAACATCTCTTATATTGCCTTTTATTTTTCCCTGCCTGTCATAAATCATGATTACTGTCAGTCAAAAATACGAGTCATTAGAGTTTCATTGTTATTATTCAGAAAATGAATCATGATGCAAGACCTATTGCTCCATTAATTAAATATGTGGATTAGAGTAATACTTATAAAGATTCCCTGGTGTCATTTTATATTCTCCCCAGCTTTGTCTGAAGTCTTTTTTTTTTTGTTTTAAACACCTTTACTAAACTACATATTAAGACATAGGCACACATACGTTAATAGAAAAGAAAATAACTATATTAACATTTTTTCCTGTTTGCAGACATTATACATCACATATGTTTTTAAGCACACACACACACACACACACACACACACACACACACACACACACACACACACACACACACACACACACACACACACACACACACACACACACACACACACACACACACACACACACACACACACACACACACACACACACACATATATATATATATATATAAAACGTATCATCAGTCCAACATTGCATAAATTGCTCATTTCCTGCCTGCCCTTAAACTTAACTCCTCCTCCACCTAAACATTACGCTGCATGCATTCTTCCCACAATATCCATTTATTCCTGGCTTTTTCTGAAAATATTGAGCGTGGTTGCCATACCATGGTCTGTATTTTATTAACTTTTTAAGTAGATTACACTGAAGAGTGTCTGTGGTGTCAAGTGTTCCTCCCGTATATCTTTAGTGCAGCAAAACATATTGTTTGACTAAATTTTTAAGTAATTTAGGGTTTTATATCTATATTTATAGCTATAGCTATAGTTATCTATCTATATATAAATACACACACACACACACACACACACACACACACACACACACACACACACACACACACACCTATCCTACCTATCCCCTTATAATATATATATATATATATATATATATATATATATCCTTGGTGTCTAGTGTCCCCCAAGTAATGCAGTATCTGTTTATTAGTCAAAGAGAGTTTACATATGGCAGTCATCCCTATGCACATACATGCACTCACACATGCTCACCCTCACTGTATATCAACTGCACACTACCTCACTCAATCACACTCATGAACGCACACACTCACCTTTTAACCTACGCACACACACACACACACACACACACACACACACACACACACACACCTGCCTTACATATTTCCTAAAATATAATAGCAAGATCAAAGTATATGTCTGGTTATAAACTAGAAACCAGAAGTGGTGAATTGAGACTAAAACTTGAATAAATGAGGAAACACTTTGTTTTGAAACATAATAATCTAACAGAGCAGCAGGTACAGGAATCAGTCTTTCTTAAACTTCTTTAATATTTGTTTCAACTAATTAGCAGGAATCATGAAAATGTTTTGTTAATAGTATGAGTTACAAGGGTTTGGATATCCTGCCAGTGTAATATAATTGTGAACGTCTATTGAAACCAACAATTGACCCTAGTATGCCAGTGATTGTAGTACACTCTAGTTCCATTAAGATTCTTGACCTGATTTTTGCATTTACCATTTGGTTCCAAGCCTCCATTCATTTACTTTCGTATTTCTTATCATTTGCCTGCAGCAAGCCTTCACATCACTGAAGTTTTTGATAAAGCTGGCGAAACTGAAGTTTTCTTCTCTTAACATAAGTAAACATTTATTTCATTCCCAGAATGCGAAAAAAAAAATAGCACTGGTTATGGTTTATTTTCTAAGGGCTATGCTTTATAGCATTATTAGCAACACCTTTTTCTAAAAGCAAAATTATCATGAAATGGTTAATGTTTTTAATTCTTACTTAGCTCCAGCTACTACAGAAAAAAATGTTCAGAAATTATGTTTAACAGTACAGTGACAAAAAAGCTAATTTTGCTTGGTGCAGAGACAAGGTATACAAATGCATAGCACTACAGCTGTCAGGTTACGTGAGAAAGCCCTAATACTGTGCTTGCTGTATGAAAACAGAATATATATAACATGTATGCATGTATTTATTTATTTCTTTGTTTATCTATTTATTATTCATGTATATTTTTAAAACATGGAGTAGACATTTTTATCATTTGTTTCTGAGAACTTTGCAGCCAATTTATGGGGAGTATTCATAATCAATTAGCACAAAGTATATTTTTTTTTTCAAAAAACTTTTTATTGAATTTTAAAACATTGAAATAAGAATACAACAACAACAAAACTAAATTAAAATACATATTTAAAAAGTGAAAAGTTAGGAGATAATTATGATATCACATCTTTTGTATGATAGATTGTTTTATCTCAATACTATCTGAAAACATACAATAACTATGTACATCATATACTAGTGTCAACCAAGAAATATATCAAAGTAGGTATAGGACTGAAATAAAGCAGATATGGGGATATAAAGGAGAAAAAGGAAAGTAGCCACCTAATCACTTTTCAATAGCTTTGTTGATATTAGTCAACTTCTTGGGACTTTTCACTAACATTTTCTAATATATGTGCAGGCTAAGATTTTAAAATTATTCCAATTCATTTTGCCAATTTTGGGTGATGTAGAGTTTTATAAGTGAACATATGTAAATTAGCACTTGTGTATCCAATTTGGAGAGGTAAATATTTGGTATGTGTAATATTGCAATCTCCCAGGATATATCCCATTTTCTGTAAACGGACTTTTAAAAATATGTAGAAGATCTGCATTAGGGTGAGAACAACAAGAACATGAGGCCGGTTTATTGGCATCAAATTTGTTAAGTTTAGAAGGAGTAAAGTATGCATTATTATTAATCATTAATTGAGTGTAGTAGAGTTTTTGAAAATATTCTAATGTATTTTTAATAGCTGAGAGTTTCTGTTTTGTAGATATATGAGAATTGTGTTTGTCCCAATAATTAGAAAAGAGACAATCTGTATTATGAATTATCTGATTTATAAGATTATAAGATTTGGATAACATTTTCTCTGGAAGTGTAAGGATTTGTATAACCACTTTATAAATAGTGAGATCTGTGTTGTCTATTTTGATGTGAAGAAACTTAGCATTGATAAAATAGTTATATAATTAGCATTAACCTATCAGATCCCAAACAGTAAGATCCTTAATCAGGGAAAACTTGAAAGATTAATAGGTATGTTGTCTAAGTTAATATTTGGGTTTAAATGGAGAGGTTGCATTAATTGAAATATATTTTCTAACTTGACAAGTTTTATCAGTTCTTGAAAAGCATTGATTTTTTGTTTTAAAGAATTTTTTAAATTATTCATGACATCTGATGAAAGAAAAGGAAGAGCTAATGGATTAATATTTTTTGTTAGAATGTGCTGATACCATAATTTTGTCCAAATAGGGCACTGATTATGCCTCACCGTATTAGTATTCAAAATGGATAATAGTTTATTAGCCGAGATAATCAAATAATAAAGATGAAAATTCGGAAGACCAAATCCTCCCCTACTTTTAGGAAAAATCAATTTAATGTAAGAAATTCTTACCGATTTGGGAAACCATAAGAAACTAGCCATTAGTTTATTAATTTTGAAAGTTTTTGGAATTAACTGGTCCACAGCATTGAATTAAAATAACAATCTGGGGAGTATATTCATTTTAATTATTGCTGCTTTTGATAAAAGTGATACATTTAGTAATTTCCATCTATTCAAATCAAGTATAATATTAGCTAAATTATTTTGAAAAGTGGAGAGACCATTATGATTTATAAGAATCCCCAAATATTTAAAATTCTGAACTATCCGGAAATAAATATGATTTGTGGGCTAGTGGATTTATTGGGAAAATATATGTTTTTTGAGTGTTAATCTGGTATCCTGAGGCCTCTGAAAATCTTTCAATAGAACCAATTAATTTTGAAAGGTCTGAGCAAGGTGTTTGAAAATATATTACAAGATCATCTGCAAACATACTTTAGTGTTAAGAATTCTAGGAATCTTGTGAAAGGTATTTTGAGATATATATAATAGCAAAGGCTCTATGTATAAATTAAATAAAAAAGGAGATAATGGGCAACCTTGGTACCATTGCTGATCTTTATGCTTTTGGATACTTTCCTATTTATATAAAGAAAGGTAGAGGAATCTTTATATAAGATTTTAATGAAGTCTATATAGGTAGATGGTATATTGAAGCAAGACATAATATGAAAAAGAAAATCCCAATTAAAGAATCAGTGCATACATCGGATTTGGGTCATTTTTAGCAAAGTGTATAAGAGAATCAATTGTCAAGGTATTATCCCATGAATGTCTGTGTGACATAAAGCCTGCCTGTTCCGAAGAAATCAAGAAAGGTAAAACATTTTTCAGTCAAGTAAAGAAGCTAAGATTTTAATATCAATGTTAATCAAGGAAATAGGTCTATAATTGTTGGGATCGGATTTTTCTTTATCTTTTTTCAAAATTAAAATCGTTTTTGAGGTGTTCCAGTGTAAGTCCGATATACCATAAATCATTATGTAATTAAAGATTTCCGTGTAAGCACAGATGTGTAAGTTTTAAAAAATTCAGATGTGAAACCATCTGGTCCCGGAGATTTACTAGTCTTGAGTCTACCAATGGCTTCCGATATTTCTTTAATAGTCAATGGGGCAGAGAGTGCATTCTTTTGTTGATCATTTAACCTAGAAAATTTAATAGAGGATGCTATGCTGTTTAACCCTTGGTTTATTTTCCTTAGAATATATCTCTGAGAACAATGATGTAAATAATTGCATGATTTCCAGATCAGTATTATAAATCTTGTTATTATATTGTAATGACGAAATTCTGGGAAGATATTGATTACCCTTAATTATTCTAGCTAGCATTTTAGAAGGAACTTGTGCCCATTCAGAATATGTAGCTAAGAGCCTTTGCTCTGATATGGTAAGGTTATGCTGATGTAAAAGCAATAGTTCTTTTTGGGAGCTTAACAATAGTTCATATGCAAATTAGAATTCACTCTATATTGATTTTCCAAGGTTTGAATTTTTAATTTTAACTGCAGTTCTTTGTTTCTATATTGTTTTTTAAAATATGATGCCTTATTAATTAGTATACCTCTAAGAGTAGCCTTACATGCATTGTATGTCTAATGGAATATCTGAAATTAAGATATGTTTCCTTTATTGTTTCAGTTATTAATTTATGTATATTTTAATTGTTATTCAATGTCCAACTATTATATGAAGATGTATCTAATGTATTTGCAGTCAGACTAATCCCAAGAGATATTCTAGAGTGGTCAGAAAAGAATCTGGGCTCAAGGGAATAATCAATTTTCCTATGTGTAAGAGAGTTAGAAATAAGGAAAAAATCCAATCTTGACCATGTCTTATAGCATTTTGAGTAATATGTGAAGATGTCTTTTCTGTCATATTGTCTTGTAAGAGAGACAGGGTCTGTAAGGCTAAGATCCATTATTATTTCTTCCAAAGCAATGGATGCTTGATCTACTAGTGCGGTCAGTGTCAGGAATAATGATAGCATTCCAATCCCCCCCTAAAATAAAATAGTGGTCTTTAAAAGAAGAAAGAATATTAAAAATCTGTGCAAAGAAGATATGTTGTTGTTCACAAGGGCCATATAGGTTAAAAAATATAATTGGTTTATCAATATTGTGAAAACAGGAGATAATGTAACACCATCTTCCATTTACATCATATTTCACATCAGAAATGGTTCCCTGGAAATTGTTTTTAATTATAATGGCCATGATTTTGGACTATTACCAGCTGCTACTATCAATTTAATCCATTTTTTGTTTTTTTCTTTATCAAAATCTTCTCTATTTAGATGTGTCTCTTGTAGAAAGCATATATTAGCCTGTGATTTAAATAGAAGATGAAACAGTAAGGATCTCTTGTTTTTATTTTGCAATCCTCTCACATTCCATGAGTCAATAATTAAGGTCATTCTCTTAAATAAAATAAATGTGGTTTGACAAAATGTATTAATAACTATATATATTGGGAGAATCAAACAAGTGGTTTTGGTTAACACTATCAATATCAATTGCATCAAACTATCATAAGAAGCTATATATGAAAGCCTAACTAAACATAAAACAATATTATAATATCATACATATATACAAATCTATCTAAATTCAAGATGTCCAACATACTAAATCCCTATTCAAATATTTAAAATACAAGCTCCTATTTTAAGTGAAAGATACAACAATTTTAAAGAATTTCCTCAATAACTCAAAGAGAAAACATTTTTGTTTAGTACAATCAACATCACATTCCAGACATTAAAATGAATCAAGTGTACATAGATTACCATATTTGAAAATTAAAGGAAAATAAATTTAACATTACCCTACATATATTAGCAGGAAATAAGTTTACAAATCCCCATCATACTCTCATTTAAATTATTTAAATAAAACATTTAAGTGCACAAACATATATAGCATGTTCCTATTATAAACACATGACCCTGCACATGCTCTATTAATGTTTTAACTATATATTCATATGTATAAACCAACAGATACATATAAACCCCATGCTGTGTTTATTGCTGTGAAGACTGCAATTTGACAACTTGTCCACCAAAATTAAAGCCAAAGTTCAACAAAATGTAACAGTGACTCTTATTAGTGTTAAAGCAACACACCATGGTAGACAGCATCAGAATATATGATGAGACCAAATGAGTGTATCAGAAAACAATTCACATTACGAACATGAATTCTAACATGAATTAGTAAACAAAGTCATTATTCATAAATAATGAACTGAAATTCGATGTTTCAAAACACTATCTCATTCTAATGTATTTAATGCTGAAAAGATAGAAATAAAGTAATTGAGATAGAATGGGAGAATAATTCAATCAATTCAGCACTATAAGTCATTTGTGTAAAAGAAAGTATGTAATGCAGATAAAGCATTGTGAAAAATGCATTGTTGGGAATGGAAACTTAAATGTGTGACCAAAAATGCTATTTGTAATGCTTTTCATTGAAATTTTTATATTTCAGTCCTTACATACTGGCACATAACACTGCCGATACTTGTGGACTTCTTATCGCTAAATAAATGAACATTGTGATTATTACTCACAACAATCAGGAACTTCTAATCAAAATGAATGTCCACATGTGATATTAAATAAAGTAAATCTATTCACCCATCTTCACACAATTCTCTCATTGCTGTGATGACTACCTTCAATTTTATTTCTATCAGTTATTCACCTGATGTGAAGCTCAGCTGAAGAGCAAAAGACTAATTAAACAAACATTGGCTTGAGCAATTCAAGCTAAATTGTCTTCTGTAAAAAGGAAAGACAACCACTGCATGCTATTCTAACATGCTGGCTATATCTTTATCATTTAAACAGAAAACATGCAACTGCTTTTTAACAAAGCAGCCAAACAGCAAAGCTGCGGACGGATCAGTATGATGCTGAGATCAATGGATGTAACCGCAAGTGCTGTTATGACAGCATGCAAATAAAAGCAAAGAAACAAACGGGTTACTCTCAGGGTAAACTGCAATAAATTTTGAAGTTTGCATAAACTAATTAAAACACTATTAAGACTGTAAAAATTAAACATAACACTTGGGGAACAAGGTCCTATCAATCCGCTGTAATGCCTAAACAGGAAATTCTATTCGTATTTTAAAAATACAACAAACACAAGTTGCAGCAGACAGAGTATGAATCACAGTATTATAGCTTATAATGGTTGACATGAATAAAGTTACCTTACAAATTATTTCATATACTTTCAGCTGCTGTGTTTCAGTTCCAGTATATCTCTATTTGTGATATGACTAACTAACCGATGTCAGATATAACTGGACCAGACACTATTAATAGGTGGATGTAAAAAAAAAGAAAAATACATAGTTTAAACCATATATACAAATCAGCGGATGTCCTCGGTGAATGATGATGTCACAGCCAACCTTGGAAGATCCATAGAAGGTGCGTGGCTAAGTAAAGACAGCAGCTGTTGAAAGAAACAGAAAAATCTTCACCCTGGTCAGCCTCGAGAAGTGCAAATTCTCCCTCCAAAATGCTTACAGCTGACACAGGGCACTGAACTTTTTAAACCTGAAAAATAACAAGCACACTACTTCGCAATATACAAATGTAATTGCAATGCTTATTAAAAATCAGAAACCAACACCACATTCCTGAAAAATATATGTTCACAATGAAATCAATATCTACCTGGGGAACAAATAAAAAAAATACAATATATATATATATATATATATATATATATATATATATATATATATATATATACTTTCTGCACATCCATAACTAAAATAAAACTGAGTAACAAATGGCAGACATTTCTTAAAGGAACATAGTATTAACAGAAAAACATCACATTTGAAACCAATTGAGAAGTGAAATATTAGGAGACAGAGTCAGGAAGCTTTTTGAATACTTTAAAAAATATATCTTTTGCTTCCTTAGAATCAGAGCATATAAACCTTTTATCATTAAATGTAAAAGACAAGGTATTAGGATAAGACATGCGGAATCTTATCCCTCTCTTTATCAAATCTGCACAATAGGGAGAAAGTTTTTGTCTGTTTAGTTTTATTTGAGAAGGAAGATCTTGTGAAAATGATAGTTTATGAGATTTCCATAGAAACTGTTTTTTTACTTTTAGCTGCTTCCAGAATTTGAAAAGTGTCTTGAAAGTTTAACAATTTAGTATAGATAATCCTTGGTGAAGAAGAATCTTGACTTGCACGTAATGCTCTGTGAGCTCTTTCTACAGTTATAGTTTTTGAGGATGTTTCACAGTTTAACAATGTTTCAAAGATGTTCCGAGTCACAGATAACAAACTTTTATTATCATAAGATTCTGGCAAACCACGAATAATGATGTTATTTCTACGACTCCTGGCTTCTAAGTCAATCATTTTAGCTTGTATTTCAGAAATAACTATCTTTAGACTTTAGGTCACTTTCTAGTGAATCAGTTTTTATCTCTAGAGCTGAATTTCTATTTTCAATTATATCTATTCTGTCATTTATTTGCTTTAAAGTTTTACTAAAGTCAGCAAATTGTTCTGAGAAGTTTTGAATAGCACTTTGTATAGGTTTTAGTGCTAACTTTAGTTCATCTAAATAAAAATTTGAGTCATTCAAGTCTTTGTTACTTACTTTAGAAGTATCAGGAGATTGTTTAGATGTTCTCAATCTTTTTGAAGAAGTATCTTTTTCAGGTGAGAGCATTGAAGAGAATTTGGAGTCTCCATGGAGTCAGATTTAGTAGCCATGCCCAGAGATGAGGTGCTGATAACAGGATGTCAGATTCCAGGAAAATTCTTAAGCAGCAGGTGACCAAATCAGATGAGACACAAAAACTGTTCTGAGGTAAAATATATCCCAAGGTAAAATTTCCAAAGATAAAAATATTCCAAATGTATGGAAAAAGGTTTGTAAAATCTTTGAAAAACTGAGGAAAAAGATTATTACAAAGTTGTAAAAAAAAGAGAGATGATACAAATCTGTGAGGAGCTCAAAGAATAGGGACTAGTCTAGTCAGCAGCCATCTTGGAATCCTAGCACAAAGTATATGAAATAGTGTGGTGAGTGTAAATGCACAGAGAAGTGATTCTGAGACACAAATAGCATAATTACGTTGTTGGGTAAATAGCATCAGATGTATGGTCGGTAAGTGATTATAAAATGACATGCATAAAAGTGTAAATGTGCTAACGAGTGCCACTGGGTATGAAAATAATGAAACCAAACATAGACATACTAAACCAGCACTGGCAAAACATACACATAAATACACAAAATCATACTCAGAGGCTCTAAATAAAAACCTGCAAAAGCATCACAGACCTCCAAAGCAGACACCCAAAAAACCTGCACCTCCCATCACAAACCAGACAACACATAAAACAAAAAAATCAGTGTGTCGCACAATCACAGCCCTTAAGGTGAAATAACATACCCAACACACTAGTAATAGGTGACTCTATAGTCAGGCACACTGACGTCCCACTCACTAGGCTGGACAAGGAGAAGGTTACTGTTAGCTGCCTGTCGGGAGCCAGAATCCGCCACATAACACAAGCACTCAGGTCACTCAAGAACAAGTACAAATATGACTCTGTCATTGTTCATGTTGATGTGAATGACCTGAGTCCTCCCTGGACTACATAAAAAGAGACATGGAAGAGCTCTCTGATCATGTAGCCCAGGCGGGTATGACCCTGACCCTGAGTAGCATCCTACCCTCACCAAGAATGATACTGCAGTATAAAGAAAAAATTATCAATTTCAACAATTGGCTAAGCTTCTGGTGTCATTCAAAGGGGATCCAGTGACTGTCAGCCTGGGATGACATGCTTGACAAGCCTCTTGCTTCACAAGAGACGGCTTGCACCTGTTACCCCTAGGCTTTCGAATACTGGCCAAGGCTCTTGCTGCCCACATAGTGCCTTTTTTAGGTAAGGCTCAAAAGTCAAACCCACCTTTGTAAACAGCACAAATAAAAAAATGAGGGTTATGCTACTCAACGCCAAGAGTTTAAATCTCAAAATGCACGTGCTCGAAGACCTCCTCAGTATGGAGAATGTGGACATCTGTGCAGTAACTGAAACCTGGTTCAAGGCTCGACAGAGCACCCCAGCACTACCGGGCTACAACTCATGCCACACATTTCAGCCACAGAACATGGACCGAAACACAAAAGTAGGGGGTGTATCCATATTCATCAAGGATACCTACACCTCCAGGTTAGTGGCGCAGCATGATACCTCAGAGATCATCCATGTGCAACTAATATCAGGCAAATCTGCAATGCAAATTGTGGCCTGCTACAGATCACCCTCCATGATCCAGGACCACCACTCCACCTTTCTGGAGACACTGGAAAACATGATGGTCCTATCGAACACCCTCATATTGGGCAATTTCAATTACCCTACCATTAACTGGGAAAACTACTCAAGTACAAACTCTCAGGTCCAGCGCTTCCTGGAATTTATCAACTGAAATGCCCTGGATCAACTGGTAAACTCCTCTGCCAGAAGTGAAAACATATTGGACCTGGTCATCACCAACATGGGCGACAGGTGTTCCATAATGGAGGTCAACCCAATCACTGGTTAGATCAGACCATAAACTAATCACTCTGGATGCCCACACCACCACCTCCAACCAAGGAAACTACAGTGAAAAACTTTTCTATAGCAAACTTTACCTTACTTAAGACAGAGGTGGTAAGTGTCACAGCCACTACGCTAAAGGATAACAGTGTCCAAGATGCAGGAACCTTTACAAATGCACTCTATGAGCACCTACAAGGATGCATGGATTGTGCCATCCCTAACAAAACCAAGAATCATTCCCCTAAGAGAAGGAAACCAGTCTGGTGGACCCCTGCCATAAACATGCTATACAATAGAAGGAGGAAACTAGTTCAGAAAAAAAGCAAATCCCAAGAAGGAAAGACATCCCTGATCAGTATCAGTAAGAAACTAAGGTCCCTCATAAAATCCTCCAAGGCTAACTTCAAAAGAAAAATAGCCAAGGATTTGAAAGATAACCACAAAGCCTTCTTTAGCTATGTCAAGAATCTAAGTGACAACTCACAAATATGCTCTGAGCTAGTGCAAAATAGCACAAAATATACTGAACCCACCGATATTGCCAACATCCTGGCAGATGGATTCAGTGCAAACTTAACCCCCCTCTCACCCCCAAAAGGGACCACAACAATACCGGAAAAGTGTAGTGTCCCGGAAATCACAGATGCACAGGTGAAAACAGCTCTTTCAAAAGCCAAAAGCACAGCATCAGTGGGGCCAGATGGTGTCCCAGGCTGCGTCTTGCATGAACTATAGAACGAACAAACCCCCCACCTAAACACACTGCTCAACCTCAGCCTCTCCACAGGCTATGGGCCTATAGAATGGCGCACAGCAATGGTTATTCCGCTCCACAAAGGAGTGGCCACAACTGATCCTGGTAACTATCACCCCATAAGCCTGACTAGCCTGGTCTGCAAGGCTATGGAGTGCATCATCATGGAACTCATTAACAAAGACATTGGGAACCTCCAAACACTTGACCTGACCCAGTTCGGCTTTGTTAAGGGAAGATCATGCCTACTAAACCTGGTTGACTTCTTTGAGACAGTCACCAAGGCCATAGATGACGGGAAGGTAGTTCACACAGCCTACCTTAACCTCACCAAGGCTTTTGACACCATTCCCCACTCGGGAATTATAGAAAAACTCACCAGCCTGAAACGAGATGGGTTGCCAACTGGCTTACAGACAGAACTCACACGGTAAGAATAGCAGGCTCCACGTCCGACTCTAAACCAGTCACAAGTGGTGTCCCACAAGGCTCGGTCCTGGGACCCCTACTGTTCGGCATATACTTCTCAGAAGTACAGGCAAACACAGGAGGACTATGGCTAACCAAGTCACCAATGACTGCAAACTGGGAGCCATAATTGACTCTCTGGCTGACACGGACATTCTCCAAAAGGGCCTTACTGAGACGGACACCTGGTGTCAAAGTCATGGTCTCAAGCTAAATGCCAAAAAATGCATAGTCATCCTGTTTGGGAAAAACAAAACACTCATGAATTAACACATAGGTGGCAGCCCCCCTAATACAGAAGAGGTAATAAGAGATCTGGGGACCCGGGTAAATAGTAATCTCTCCTTTGACAATCATATTGCCAAAGTAATTAGGAAATCCTTCTATGTAGCCCATCTAATTACTAAAGAGTTCGCATCTAGAGATAAAGAGGTTATAGTGCCCCTCTACTCGTCACTCATCAGACTCATCATAGAGTATAATGCCCCATTTGGGACGTACCTCACAAGACACTTCCAACAGCTGGAAAGACCACAAAAGTACCTCACCAAGAGGATTACGGGCCTCAAACATATGTCCTATGCCGCCCGAGTGGAAAAACTCCAGCTGTACTCAGTCGTATATCGCTTACTCAGAGGTGACCTCTGCCTGACTTACAAAGCCATGTCCAACTCAGAACTGATGGACATGCTAAACCTAAAGAAATCCAAGTCACTGTGAGCCACTCGCTCTAGTGAGCTAAACCTCACCACAGCAATAAATAGAACATGCTGGAGGGATAGATTCCTGTCACAGAGACTCCCCATGGTTTGGAACAAAATTCCTAACTACATCACGCAGAGCCCCTCACTAACACTCTTCAAGAGAAACCTTGACGAGTGGATGGGTAACAGAAAATACACCCCTGGGATCACTTTATTGACTCTTCTTGAAAGAGACTCAGTTAATTAATCAATGGGGTGGTGAAAGCTGACACACTCTGGCTAGGCTTATAAATGCCCTCGGGCAGATAGCCTAGTACCTACCTATGAACCTATCACAGAGCAATTTAATAACAGTATTCATCTATTCCAAATGCCAGGAAATGCACTCATGTTCTTATGCTAGGAGTATTATGTGACATTTTCAGATGCAATATCCATGATGTTAAATGCCATCAACTCTGTATCGCACATGGGTCTTCCAGCAGCTGACACACATCACCTCCATGACAAGGACATTGCTGACTTCTACTGTAGGGCAGAGACAGCATATGTGAGTTAGTAGACATGTGATGCCCTCAAGTGGAATTAAGAAGGAGGCATGGACTGCCTATCCAAGTGAACACAAAGGTCTGTATAACATTAACCCTCCTTGTCATGGAGAACTTTCTACATCCAACATGGGATGCATTAGGAGTCTCACAGGTGTTGGCTATGTGAATCAGTTCCTTGACATGCTGCTGCAACATGCGCATATATGATTTCCACAGCCAGAAGAATTGTATCCTCACTGCCATCAAAGACCCTGTCTGCTCCACATGCCATCTGGTGTATCAAACAGAAAGGCTTCTACTCATTCATCTGCCAGGTGGTGTGCAATGTGCCAGGCATTCTATACATTGCATTTGTGTAGAATGTGGGCATTCTCTATTAATTCTACTAGTAGTTTTTGGTATATGGTGACTTTCTACATGATCATCTCATTGCTAGATACACACATCTCCAGCTGCTGTATCCTGGATGTACTGTAACCATGGATGTAGGCAGTGGGCCATTCATAATGGTGTCCACTGTACAATGTCGCAGGTATGCAGGATGTGCCTTGGAACTGTGGCTGTTTACCCTCATTCGAAGCCCCGGACCATGGAGGAGATTGTGTGCAACACTGTACTGTTGCAAATACAGAATGCCATTGAGCATGCATTTGGACTATGCAAGCAGCTGCATCATGGGAATGTTGCAGAACTATCTGATAAGACCTGTGGCAGCAGTGAAAGAGGAGAAGAGGAGTGAGGCAATGAGTCATTGGAAGAACTGACTGCAGAGCTACCCAATGAAAGGCAGATGTGGGTGCAATATATTGTGACACTGGAAAAGAGGCAGCATCTTGTATACAAACCATGACAAGGGCAACACAGGCTAGAACTGAAACAGAAATCAACATACCCAAGCTACACTATACAGTGCATTGATTAGCCACATTGTGCATCAGACATTGCCTTACCCACACTGGCTAGAAGTGCGGGCAGGACGCACCCATCATCATTTGCACAGATGGGACACAGAAGTTGCAGTAATGCTACAAAGGTGTAAGGGTCATATGAAATAAAATGTATACTTAAGGGGTGAAGTGCCTCCAAAACAAAGTTATAAGTCCAGTAGAAAAAAGAGATTAGAAGCACACCATGACAATCGAAGCCAACTTAAAAAGCTGATGTATCCTTTATTTGTAGAAAGTAAGTGCTTTCACACCTCACAGGGCGCTTCTTCAGACTTTAATGAAAATAAAAAGTAAAAAACTCCCTTATATCTCTACTTAACTCTTTCTTAAGCCAATGAAATCTCTGAATGTTAATTAGCTAATTAATTCTAATTAATTCTAATTTACAGCATTTAATTTCCTTGTCTTTAGAGAGATCTTTATAAAGACAGTTGTTGACTGATAGAATTGTCTAATAAAACTGGCAGTCTACTATGAGTTTCTAAAAATAATAATAAAATAATAATAAAATATATTCATACACATGATGTACCTATACGCAAACAGACATATATAAAAAATTCATATAGAAACATAAAAATATAAAAATACATAAACATATAAATATGAAAATGTAAAAAATACATACATGTACATATCCATATCTGTATACTTATATGTGACTCAATCTATACCTCGATATTATGTATAAATATACAAGTGTGTGAAAGTATATATATATATATATATATATATATATATATATATATATATATATATATATATATATATATACATCATACCTCTCAACCTGAAAACATCAAAAATCTGGACAAGGCCCATGAAAAATAGGTACAAATCTGTACGCTGATTAACATAAAAATTGCATACATGATAACGTAACCCCACCCACTCCAATGGAATTGTGGGATATCAACTTTCAAACGCAAACTGAACAACAGACAACCAAAATATGGCACCAGGCCAGAGTCCCCTGCAGACATTCCAATGCCCCATTAACTGGCTATTTCACACCATTTACCATAAACACTAATTTTACTTCTACAATGATTATTTGGTTTGCACTCTGCCACAGGAAAGTGTGTTCTGTGAGAGGACCATTCCAACCATCCTGTCCTTGGCATTCTTAAACCTGTTGACTCTTGAGATACTTATCCCTTATGTTAATCTGACTTTATTTTCCATCCAGGACTACCATGACTAAGCCCAAGACTAGCCCTAGAAACAAAATCACACTGGTGACATCCCAAATTAAACAGGATGTACAACAGATGTACAACAAAAGGGGAAAAATGGCAGAAATCAGCAAGCAACATAAGAACCTCCCTCGAAGAATGAAGACAAGAGATAAGTCAAAGGCCAAAGCAGCAGCACCTTGAACACATTGAACACACAGCTAAAGTTCAGAAAATATGAGGACTGAAGGTGTGAAATGTGAATCAAAAAGTGTTGTGTAATTCAAGAATGCATGAGACCGATATAAAGCAATTTTACAACTTTACATCTTAGTAGAACATGGATTAAAATAAAACTTTACTGGTCCATTTAAGCTGAAAAGTTCTACAGTCATGGAAATCTTACACAGATAAAATAGGGTGGAACAGCCTTCAGACTGCATAAAATAAACAGTATCAACTGTTAATTTGCATAAGTATCCCAGCTGTGGTGACAGGATTGCCTATAATGATGAAGTGCTTACAAGAACTGAATGATCATTGCCACTTATGTTAATAAAAGTAAAATCTATGCTGCCTGTAAACAATATGAAGCATGTGCATTGCTTATGGTGATGACCTTGGCTTGCTGCACTAACTGCATAAGCATTAAAAAGCTTCAATTTTAGCATGTATAACTTCTAAAATCAAAAGGGCAGAGCAGATAATTTTTTATGATTAGGGCCAAGTTCACAGTATCTTAGTCTTAATCATAAAAATAAAACATTACATTATGCACCGACTAGAACAAATCATTCAATGTGTACAAATGCCCATTTTGTCTCTCTTAAATCCTGCATACAAAGCAAAAGGCACAAAAAGGCCACACACAAACCTCATGGGCGGGTCACCTTTATGGAGTCTGAGAAACAGACTCAAAATGCAAATAAACTAAGTGCTCATGACAGCCCAGTCAGCCCTAGATAAACACAGTGCACATCACAGATCCTCCAACAACAAAAAGACACCAAATTCCTGAACAGCTGCATCATCACTTATGCATTGCCTAAATTATTCAACTTTTCTAAACTTCTTTAAAACGTCTTTACAGCTCAGTACGACTGAAACAAAGTAAAAAGAATTACTATCGTAAACCATCCAACAATGTCAGATTACTATCTCAGGATAACATCTAAGAACTAATCAAACTTTGAAGCAAGCTGTCTCTTGGGATTCAACAGATATGGCCAAGATAAGCATACACTTCAGACGCAAACATAAAGGGGAGGAGAGGAGAGAAGAGAGAATAAGGCTTAGACTTCCACATCCAAATGGAGACCTCTGAGAAAGGACAGCATGAGTGCTAGTCAGTGGTCAGCCTGGCACTCTGGAGGGCTGGATGGTTCTTACTGAACTTGGAGGTGGAAAGAACCCTGCTGTTCACAGAAAAACAGCCACAAGAAGTATGGTTACCACACAACAATAGGTATAACCCTTTACTTAACATGAGCTGTGGATTCCAGCCTGGACATCTCAGTCTTGCCTTGAGTTTACAATACTCCAAACCATGTCTGTCCCATAGACAGAGAAGACATCTAGTACAAAGTGAGTACATCAGGAATAACCCTCCATTTTAACGAGGTTGCCAACCACCTTTATTACTGGATGTGACAGGATACCACAGCACACGTCTGAGACTTTCCATATTTCTGGGAGCACACTTCCTGTTCCAAAACACCTACATCCCAGTACTTCCTGGCAGCTGCATAATCATGGCAGATCATTTTTCCCTCTAGCATTCAAAAGAATGAACCCACTACTTCAAACAAACCTCATGGAACCTGTCTCGGCCTGAGACAGTCTGAATGTATTTCATAGAGTTCCACAAGCAAGAACATTAGAAAAAGGACAAGGACACCAATGATAAGAAAGTATGAAGCTCAAGGGTGTACCTGACATCCATGCAAAAACCAACACTTGGCACCCCTGCTATTCTTTGCAACTTTGTCTATGCACAGTCTATAAGATAGCTATCTTCCCTTATATAGTGGAGACTACCTTAATGTGTCATATCACACAGTATACCCTTAAGTTCTTCTGAGGTGCTAACCTAGTACATCAGATCAACCTCATGAATTTGATTGTTTCTCATTCAGGATTCTATAGACATGGACTTCAGGAAAAAATGCCATGGGAAAAAATGCCATGGGAAGAAACTCAAACACCATGCAAATATCAGCAATCATGCAAAGGGACTTCAGACTGTGTGCACAGTTCATGAAGCCAACATCTTTCCTGAAGAATACATAATCACATCAGATCACTATCCTCTGGGCTGACCCAATAGAACTCACCTACACCACATATAGATGGATTACTCCACATTTCTGCTTCCTGAAAGTCACTGACATAACAGAGCTTACAAATCACTTGCTCACTCACATTAGAATGAAACAAGTGATTCAGTGAGACTACTTTACTCTGTTTATGATAGTTCTGTCCTTCCACAGTGGTCTTCAACCATGGAATTGGTATACATGTTTGAGCAGTGTGGGAGGTTTGTACAGTGGGACCAACATCCTTCAATAAGCATTCCAAGCTGCTTGTTTCATTTGATGTACTGTGATAAGGAACACAGTTACAAAGGACCACATTACAATCTGGATTCCAAGAGGCAAAAACATCTATTGGTTCCTTACCATCCTCTCCTTTCACTTACTTCCCTAGCCCTTCTTGCCTCCTTCCCAATCTCTCCCTACCCTCTATCACCTCTCCTTCAAACTTTCTTTTGTGCATATTGTCATCTCTCAATGCTTACATACCTAGTAAACTACACCCAGAATCCCCATCCTCTACTTTTATTGGCTAACAATCTCTGTTAGCCAAACCAGGTCAGCTTGTGTCTGAAGTAACATTACTTCCAACTAAGCTATCTTCCACCTAAGCTTCCATATTGCTGTAATTATTAGCTCTACTCTCTTTTTCACAGTTACAAATTACTTTGTTGCTTTCAGTCCTCTCATCCCCAGTGTCACTCAGCTCTTTCATTGCCTTTTTTCTAGTACTTATCTGTTAGTTTTATATATCATCTTTGCCCTTTCCTGGTCAACTACTTATTTCATCTGCCCTTTGACTCCTACCCTATTCTAATAACCTTCTTTGATCTTCCTACCATCTCTTTCAGCTACTGGTTTACTGCCTTCCCTTGCAGCTCTTCTCTGTTCCCATTGTGTAGTTACACTACTTCTATTACCAGCACCCGTGTACTACCTACATCTGTTTTCTACCATTTCATTAGACTACTTCCTCCTTCTCTTTGTCAATATGCCCCCTTTATTTCCATCCTTGATATGTACTGATCCGCATTCTGCTTTAAACCAACAATTTCCAGCTTTGTTTAAAGGTGTAATAATTCTAATGTAACTTTCCAGCTATTGCTTCAACAACACAGTTCACTGGAGAGTCAATATGTATTAAAATTACAAGCAGTAGACTAACAAACCTAAACAGACCACCCTCCAGCTACAATAGACCAAGATAATGTTTATTAAAACTACTGCAGAATAGCAAAACTAAAAGTAATTACAGCAAAACTATTCTAAATCAGAGAAACCCTGCAACAAAACTTAAAACTTACAGAGAATACCAGCTAGGTGCCACCAACCTCAAGAGAAAAGTAATCGCTAGAGATAGAAGCGCCTCATTTCCCTTTTTTCCACTAACCTCAATCTCAAAGTCCGGCAAATGGAAGGCAGTCCTGAAGTGAGAAAAGTGGGAGATAGCGGGGACCTTCCACCACGACCGAATCTCTGCCACAGATACCCAAAAGGAATCCTCAGACATTTTCTTCATGCCACAATGCATTGGGACCGCATTAGCAGCTTTACACTTGGCCAACAACTCCCATGGCTGCCTGCTGCTTAGCGCTCGTTGTATTCCTGGTTCCTGCTTGCAGCCAGCTTGTAAAAAAATAAAATGAGCATTACTGCCATTACGGTTGCTTGCATGCTGCTGTATTAAATGACGTGAGCTCCTTGAGCTCAATTCTGACTGGCTGGTAGGACATCATCATGCACGTGATGACGTCAGCTCTGACAGCGAAAAAAATGAAGCAAAATCGGAAATGAAGGGGTGCCAATCGGGAATAGTGGCACCTTCATTTAAAACTCGGTAAATACCGAGTAATTCGGTATGGTTGGGAGGTATGATATACATACATATGTGAATATGTATAAAAAATATATATAAAAATATATATATATGATACATAAAAAATACATATATATGTGTGTATATATATATATATATATATATATATATATATATATATATATATAAGTATATATGAATATATATGTGGACGTGTGAAGTAAATTTAATATATGATGGAAATGTGTGTGAATGTAAATATAAAAGTGAATATAAAAATGTATATAAAAATGTATATAAAAGTATGTATATGCTTGTATATGTATGTGAGAATCGCATGAATGTGTATGTGAGAGTATGTGGTGAAAATCAGTATGAATTAAGTGCAATGTGTATACTTAAATGAGAGAAACTAGTGTATGCAAGTGAAGAACTGTATGGAAAGAGCAGTGTTGTTAATGTCTCAATGGTCTATCTTTCAAAAAGGGTTTTAAAGAAACTCTATCATTGAGACCATGTCTAATATCAGCTTGTAGTCTGATTATCCATTTGTTCTCTTCTTTTTCAGTAAAGTTACTTGTGTTTTCTTAGCCTTGCGCTACCCCGTGCGCCAACTCATATGCAAATTTAGTACTTGCTTACTGGGAACATACATACATTCTACGACATACTGGTTTTTCTAAATATATTAGACTTTATAAGAGATTTGTGAATGACCTCTTTTTGATTTGGGGAGGAGACTATGAATCACTTAATGATTTTATTACCTATATAAATGGCACCACTAGCTTTTTAACATTAACTACTAACTGCTCAAAAGATTCTATAGAGTTTCTAGATGTGTTGATTTCAAAAGATAGAGATAAGATACATACATCTATCTATGGGAAACCCTGTTGAAGAAATGCCTTCTTACACAGAACCAGTATGCATCCCCCACATATATATAAAAATGTGGTAAAGAAGCAGGCATTGAGATGCTCAAGGTTAACTAGTAAACAGGAAATTTTTGAAAAAGCCTTATTAGACACAGAAAAGGATTTATCAGACAGGGGTTATAATAAAAAAGATTTAGAGAATCTAAATTATGTGGATCGAACAGGTAAAGGATGTCCATATATATAGAAGGTGCTGAACAACAGAATAATAATATGGTAGTTCATCAGAAAAGAAATAAGATTGGACAAAGAGTTAATATCCCTTATACTAACTGTAATAGGATGATAACAGATGTTATTAGAAAGAACTGGGGAATTTTAACTTTAGATGAAGAGATTAGTAAGATAGTAGGTCAACATCCGAGCTTCAGTTATAAGAACACTAGGTCCTTGAAGAGACTACTATGTTATGAGAACAAACAGACTAGAATACTTTCAGTAAAAAAGGGAACTTTTCCTTGTTACAATTGTAGCCAATGTCAATATATATATAATAGAAATACTTTTATACATCCTGACACACAAGTATGTTATGAGTTTGATTTCTATGCTAGTTGTTCTTCCAGAAATGTTGTTTATTTAGGTGTTTGTCAGAAATGCAATATGTATTATGTTGGTAAAACGAATAGAACATTAAGAGACAGAATTAGGGAACATCTATATGCCATAAGCAAAGAGAATGAGACCAATGCCCTAGCTAAACATGTGATTTATAATGATACCACACATAAATTTAAGTTCATGGTTTTAAAACTGATACATACCACCACAAGGCTAGAAAACATAAGTAACTTTACTGAAAAAGAAGAGAACAAATGGATAATCAGACTACAAGCTGATATTAGACATGGTCTCAATGATAGAGTTTCTTTAAAACCCTTTTTGAAAGATAGACCATTGAGACATTAACAACACTGCTCTTTCCATACAGTTCTTCACTTGCATACACTAGTTTCTCTCATTTAAGTATACACATTGCACTTAATTCATACTGATTTTCACCACATACTCTCACATACACATTCATGCAATTCTCACATACATATACAAGCATATACATACTTTTATATACATTTTTTATATACATTTTTACATTCACTTTTATATTTACATTCACACACATTTCCATCATATATTAAATTTACTTCACACGTCCATATATATATATATATATATATATATATATATATATATATATATATATATATATATATACATATATATGTATTTTTTATGTATCATATATATATTTTTTTATATATATTTTTTATACATACTTATTCACATATGTATGTATATATATATATATATATATATATATATATATATATATATATATATATATATATATATATATATATATACTTTAACACACTTGTATATTTATACATAATATCGAGGTATAGATTGAGTCACATATAAGTATACAGATATGGATATGTATGTATTTTTTACATTTTCATATTTATATGTTTATGTATTTTTATATTTTTATGTTTCTATATGAATTTTTTATATATGTCTGTTTGCGTATAGGTACATCATGTGTATGAATATATTTTATTAATATTTTATTATTATTTTTAGAAACTCACAGTAGACTGCCAGTTTTATTAGACAATTCTATCAGTCAACAACTGTCTTTATAAAGATCTCTCTAAAGACAAGGAAATTAAATGCTGTAAATTAGAATTAATTAGAATTAATTAGCTAATTAACATTCAGAGATTTCATTGGCTTAAGAAAGAGTTAAGTAGAGATATAAGGGAGTTTTTTTACTTTTTATGTTCATTAAAGTCTGAAGAAGTGCCCTGTGAGGCGTGAAAGCGCTTACTTTCTACAAATAAAGGATACATCAGCTTTTTAAGTTGGCTTCGATTGTTGTGGTGTGCTTCTAATCTCTTTTTTCTACCTAAGGGTCATATGAGATGGATAATGTAGCCATGCTGGCATGTAGCAAGATAGGAGGGTCAGGGATCATATATTCCTGTTCCATGATTGAGCTTCTATGTTTTGAACATTAGTCGTGTGTGCCCTGTGACCCTGCAGTGTCAAGAATGAATGTATCCTGAACGTCAGGACCATGTGCAGGAATCATTCTGCATCCACCCATCTGACAGTTAAGACACATAAAGAGGATGGTCATAGGTAACCACTGCACTTGTAAAGTGACAGTAGATTGGGATGCTACAGAAGCACAGGACTTAGACTGGTAGAAGTGGTTGGGTGTCCCTGCAGTGGAGCCTGATGCATGTCAACCATGACCATGAGTTTACCCACAACCTGGGTGAAGGCAGCAAAAGTCAAGGGGTGACATTGATGCAGATTTTAGAATACTGTGTGTCAATTTACTATTCTTCATGCATTGGGACCCTTGCACAGTCATGGTGGGCATTTGCCAAAATCCTCGTGGATGTACCAATGCATGCAAATGGGCAGTCAATGCCCTCAGCAGGCAAGTGTGCTCCAGGTCCCTACATGCCATGTTACTCTGCATATGGTAGTCCTTACACAGTTGTACGTCTGGATCCATGTCACACAGCACACGCAGCATCTCTGCCATACTGTGCATAGCGGCTATATGTGGTTGAATCATCGACCTGCACATCCTCTGATTGATGCCACGTGTGGCACCCACATCAGGGAATGAGACAAAGTTATGGCCATGATGTCCACCCAAACATCTCTACCTTAAGGTGGATGCCTGCACCTTGGAGACAACACAGCTCACTGCTGCCATTTCTGGTGGTGACTCCCGAGTAGCTTAAATGGGGCTAATATGTACAGGATGTCCAGTGCTAAATACAGGCAATGCTACAGCCTCAGCCTGTCTCTCCACCATCATCTTATAGTCTGGGGATGTATGTCTATGTCCTCCAGTGTTACCATTGCTAACAGTGAAACCGGGTCATCACACTATACTATGTGTACCATCAGACATAGGTGACCCTCTGTCATTAGGCATGTGCAACCTGTCACGCTGGGCCCTCCACTAGTGTGGCAGTGTTGGAACATATGTATCACTACCCCCAGTTTGTGACACATATACTGGTCCATGCTAATTATGTGAATAGTATAGGGACACATACGTAACTTGCGGTGTAGATTGCCACTGTTGCAACCCTGACACATCTGGAAAATGGATACGCATGTATATTCTGCTAAAATTTCTTTCAGATGTGTGGGTTTGTATACCGTTATAATGGAACATACTAGCACTAACCTGTTGCATTCTGTACAGACATTTAGGCAGTCATCACCAGCCCAATTCCCACATCTAAGCCAACACTTGGAAAGGTGGTTCTCTCATCAGGTCTGGACCAGTTTACCAGGAACTCTTTCATTTCTGTGGACCTGTCCATGATGATGACCCATGTATTGTTTTTTTGCATGCAGTATCTTTTCAGTAACCCTGCAATGCAGCTGTACTAGTGTATTATGGCTACCTATAGTGTTGATATCTTGTATCACCTACTACAATGGCAGATCATTTAAATCCTTGCATGATTTACCATAGCCAAGGATTTGCATGCCATGTATGCTTAGGGCCTGAAGTAACATCGCCCTCTTCTGTGCTGTGATGTGTATAAATGGGGGTTACACATATTGATAAGTGTGTGAATGTGCATAACTGTCCTTGGCATGCTGCAATGTTTCAGCATGGAACCCCTGCTTCCATTTGGTGACCACATACCTGTGTACTAATGTGCTGCCACCATTCACACCCTGTCCGATACTGCCAGTAGCAATTATTTATTTATTGTTTTTATTGGCATTTGTTTACCTGGAAAGTCCACTGAGCCAAGAAGAGCCCATTTTTCATGGAGGCCTGGGGAAAAAAGCTCCACATAAAACACAGATAGGATATATAGTACATCACAAAGCACACATTTTGAGTATATACAACATAAATGGAGGAAAAACATTCCTAAAACAGTAGTACATTTAGTATATATACAAATACTTGACAGATACTTAATAAAACTAATTACAATGTAGTACAACTATAGTTGACATAGTAGTAAGGGTGACTATATAATGCTTAGCATACAGATTATGACTGAGATTTAAAGCTGGGGAAGATATTAAGAGGCTATAGCAGTGGTGTTGCAGCAGGGATAGTTTATGAGAGGAAATGAGTGGGACAATATGAGATGGAACATGTAAGAAGTTGTGAGTGGCAACAGTAGAGGTAGGAAGGGTAGGAGTAACAGAGACAGAGATCAGGAGAGAAGGTCATCAGTGGTAATAGAAATATGTGAGTAACAAGGAGAAAAAAAGGGGAAATGGTAAGAAGGCACTAAGATCTAGGCAATGGTTGGAGGAGGCTTGGTGCAGTTACAGATCCATTTGAAGGAAAGGTGTATGTGCAGGGTGGTTTTGAAGGAGGCAGTGTATTTTGTTGTGCAAATGGGAGGAGGAAGACTGTTCCAGGTTTTAGCTATTACCCAGGAGTATAGTAGTTGACCAGCAGATAATTTATGTTTCTGAATGTGGAGGAGGTGTTGGTTTTCTGATCTTAGGGACCTATTGGGATTATAGTGGGAGAATAAGGACTTTAGGGCAGGCCAATTCTGTTGTTTAGTAAGTAATTTGTGTGTGACAGTTAATTAGAGTTAAGTAAGACAGTGGGAGAAGTTGAGCCAATTTAATGTTTTTAGAGGTATGCAGAGATGGGTGGAGTGGTTTTTGTTTGTTGTAGATTTGGCTATCTTGCAGCATATTTCTAGTTTAGTTTTGAGGGAGAATTGGAGGTTAGTAGTGGGGCACCATAGACTAAAGGAGGAAGTAGATAAAGGGGGAAGCAAGTATTTCTTTTGTTGGGAGGGAGAGGAAATGTTTATGTCTGTAGAGTAGTCCCAGCTTTTTTGTAAGTCTTACTAATGTTATTTTGTAAGTGTTAGTCAAATTTTAGGTTTTTGTCTGTTATAACACCTAAGTTTGGTTTGGGTGACTAATTAAATTTTAATGTTGTTTAGAAAGACTATGTGGAATTGAGATTTGTTAATTGGGATGTTTTTCTTTGGGGTAAATATTATGAGCTTGGTTTTATTTGAGTTTAAAAACAGGTCGTTATCGTGGAGCCAAGTCTCTATGGCAGTAAATGCAGATTGAGTAATTTGCTGTAGTCGAGTTGAATTTTCAGAAGAGCAGATTATTTTAGAGTCATCAGCATACTGAACAAGAGACCCTCATTGGAATGATAGGTGGAAGTTTTTGATGAAAATATTAAACAGTAGGGTTCCTAATATGGAGCTTTGGAGGACAACGGTGGCATTATGAATATATAAGGATATAGAGTGTTGCCATTTTACAACATGTTCTATATCAGATAGGTAGCTTTTGAACTAGTTTAGAGATGGGGTAGATAGTCCAATGTTAGAAAGTTGGAAAAAGAGGAGTGTGTGAGAGTTAGTATCAAATGCTTTAGACAAATCCAGAAATTAAGTGGAGACAATCTTCCCTGAGTCATGGGCTTTATTAACTAGGCCCATGAAGGATATTAGTGCAGTTCAGGTCTGACATCAGGCTGAGTTTCAGAAAGGATTTGATTTTTGAGAAGGAATTGTAAAAGACGGGTGTGTACACATTTTTCTAGGAGTTTGAAGATGGGGGGTATTATAGCTATAGGGCAGAAGCTGGAAATATCTGTTGAGGTACTCCATTTGTGGAGAGGTAGTATGTCTGCTGTTTTCCAGAAGTTGGGGATGTAGGATTCTTGGATGGATCTATTTATGAGAAAGCTAATGGGTTAAGCAATAGCATCTGCAGCTATTTTTAGGTATTCTGTGGGGATGCCGTCTGCTGCATTTGAGCTGGGCTTTAGTTTCAGAAGTATTTTTATGGATGTTTTAGGGACAGTAGAGAGTTTGAATTCTCTGGCAAGGAATTAGATTTAGCCAAGTTTGTATGGGTGGATGATGGGGTATGGGTAGAGGGGTTAGTTTGGCCTAATGTTTTTGTAGTTGAGAGAGGAGGTTGGGACTGAGTATGCCGAGAAAGTGGAGTATTACTTGCGAAGTAAGTTGAGGTGAGATGTTGGGAGAGTGTGGCTGTGATATTAGCTATGGTGTCTATAAAGTAGGAGTTGAAGATGCTTGCTATTTAATCTGATGTCTTGTCTGGGAGGGGGCAAGTATCACTCTATGTGCCAGGGTTTAGGAGAGTGCTAATGGACCACCACAATAGGTTTGGGTTATTTTTGTGAGGGTTCAAGTATTATTTATTTATTTATTTATTTATTTATTTATTTATTTATTGACATTTGTTAACTGGGTTTGTCCAACTGGGTTTGTGGCCCATTTTCAGTGGAGACCCCTGGAGAAAAGTTCCAGTAGTACATTTTAAACAAGTACAATTTTAAACAATATTGATATAATAGCAGTTATAGCAAAAAGATTCACATATGTTGGGTTACATGCATAAAGTTAAAGTTGCATTCAAAAGAAGCTAAGTAACAATTTTATATTGATATAGTTCAATAGGTCAACAATAAAAAAAATGTGTTTGTATAAAATTATGCAAATGCATAGTAGACACATTGGAGAGAGAAGTGTAATGAGGTACTAAGTATGGTCCTTTTGAGGGTACATAAAGGGAAGGAAGACTAGGTAGGGTCATGGCAAGGGCAGGTTCTGGAATTGAGAAAATAAGCTTTTAGTTCATTTTTAAGGTGTGAGGTGTGGGAGATTGAATGTAAGTCAAGGGGAAGTTTGTTCCAAGCATGGGCAAGGGAGTGTTTGTAGAGTAGTTTGCCTACTGACCTTTTTGGTTGGTAGATATCAAGTAATTGTTGGTTAGAAGTAAGGAAGGTCCAGGATGGGATGTAGATGGAGACTAAGGAAGATAGAGATGGACAGAAGGAGGGTTTATAAAGAATAGAGTGTAGCATATGAAATTGATAAGATAGCAGAAATTGGTTAAGTTCAAGCCATTAAAGAGAGTTTAACAAAATGCAGTGGTGTGAGTTGTATGGGGAGTTAGTAATGAATCTGGCTATTTTATGGTAAGTCTGTTGGAGTTTGTTTAGAGTGGAGGCCGGGATATTGGTAAGAACTGGGGTGGCGTATAAGAGGGAGGGGTGGAGGAGTGCCTGGCCCAGGGTAAGTCTAGATTCAGGGGTTAGGAATTTTTTGTTCCGATATAGCAGACTTAGTTTCTGGTTTGTTTTTTTTAATACATTGGAGTATGTGTAGGCTGAACTTTAATTCATTATCGATAATGACCACTAGGAGTTTTGTGTGGGTGTCAGGCTGGATAGTTGTACTGTTAGAAGATGTAATAAAAAAGGAGGTTTTGTGATGAGAAAGAGAATGAGGAAGGAAAAGTAGGAGTTTAGTCTTTTTGGGATTTAGGATCAATAGGTTGTGAGACAGCCATTGTTCAGTGGATAGTAGGGCCTGTTGGGTCAGGGAGTGCAGCTCAGGAATGTTATTTGAGATGGATATAAGTGTGGATTCGTCAGCATACTGAATAAGGGAGGATTCTTTGCATGAGGTGTAAAGATCATTGGTGAAGATGTTAAACAAAAGGGGTCCCAAGATGGAGCCTTGGGGAACACCAGTGGAGATGGGAAGGAAAGGCGAGGAGGATGAGAGCCATTTTAAAGATTGTTCCCTGCCAGATAGGTAACTATTAAACCAGGCAAGTGCGGAGGGGGATAGGTGGAGATTTGTGAGTTTGGATAGTAGTAGAGGATGAGAGAGAGTATCAAAGGCTTTGGAGAGAACTAGGAAGAGACAGCAAATGCATTTATTGTTGTCTATGGCCTCTGCAATGATATGAGTGAAGGAGAGGAGGGCAGTGGTGGTGTTGTGGTGAGGACGAAATCCTTGTTGGGTAGGGATAAGTAAGTGGTGTGTGAGGACGTGATTGAGAAGCTGTGAGTGAATACATTTTTCTAATATCTTGGAGGGGGGGAGAATGGCAATGGGTTGGTAGTTTGAGAGGTTAGTGGAGTTTCCACATTTATGAAGAGGGATAGTGAAAAAAGATTTCCAAAGGGTGGGGACAGTTGATTCCAGAATAGATCAATTAATTAGTATAGATATAGGATAGGCAATTGAGTCAGCAGCAAGTTTGAGGAATGTAGGAGATAGATTGTCAGTGGAAAGAGAGCAAGGTTTAGCTTGAGTAGTAGAGATTTGATGTAAGTAATGGGAACTGGCTCAAGAGAAAACAAAGATGTGTTCATGGGACTTGGAGGGGTGGGTGTCAAAGTAGAGTTTGGCTTAGAGGTTACCAGATTTGGATGGTAGAAATAAAGTGTTTATTCAGGAGGGTAGCTGTTTCCTGAGAGGAAGAGTTAGGGTATGGGGAGGAATTAGAGGGCTTTCCAGGATAGAGGATGTTGTTGAGAGTTGACCAAAATTTTTGAGGATTGGATTTGTTGTTAAGCTGAGCAGAGCCATAGTATAACTTTTTGTCATTAGTTGCATGTTTTTGCAAGGTTCCTCAGTTGCCTGTATTTTTAAAGAAATGGTGGTTGTTTAGTTTTAGTCCAGGTTTTCCAAGCACAATCTCTTTGTTTCATAAGGGACCTAGTCTCTTTGGAGAGCCAGGGAGCATGATTTGATTTTACTCTGATCTTCCTAGAGGGAGCTAATGAGTTTAGAGTATTCATGAAGATGCTATTGAAAGTGCTTACAGCATCATTTAGGGGAAGGTGTTTTAGGATGGACCAATCTATGTTGTGGAGAATGGAGTTAATTGGGATGAATTGAAATTCGATAGTTTTCGACACTCTTTGATAAGGTGGGGTTTAGGAATATGGGAGTAGTGTCTTAAGATGGTGGTAGGGAGATGATCACTGAGGGAGTCAGGTAAGGTGGTGGGATTGTGGTATTGGTGGGGGGAATTGGTAAGGATCCAGTCAATGATGGAGCTGGAAGTGGAATTTTTATGGAAGTGAGTGGGAGATGTTATAAGTTGGTGGAAGCCATGTAGGTGGATACTGAGTTGGGGGGGGTCAGTTGTGAGTTTGGACCAATCAATGCTGACATCATCAAGGATAAGTGTCTCATATGGTACGTTGTGGGAGAACCAAGATAGGATGTTTTCAAGAATTGGAAGATTGTTGCGAGGAGGAAGGTAGAGGCAATTGCACGTTTTTTGTGGGGATTCACATGGCATTTAAGGATGATGCTTTCAGTTGGGAGGAAGTCAGGAATTGAGGAAGGGTATGGTGAGAGGTTAAGGTTGTTTGAGTAGAGGATGGCCACACCACCACCTTTTTTTACAGGTCTATCAGATCAGAAGATATTATAACCTGGTGAGAGTATTTCACTATTTGAGATTTGTGGCTTGAGTGAAGTTTCAGATAGGGAGGGGATGTGAGTGTTATTGAGAGCTATTCATGAGTGCAGCTCAGTGACTTTATTTGCTAGACACTGAATATTCAATGAGTAAATAGTTAAGTATTTGGATGGAGATGATTGTTGTGACTGAGGTTGGTGACTGTTAGAGGAGTAAGATGGGGGCAGTGTAGAGGTAGTTTTGGGGAGAGAAGAAGGGCTAGGGTTGGGATAGATATCTCCAGAACAAAGTAGCTTTTTAATGAGGAGAGAGTGTGTAGTAGATGCTCAATGGAGTTTGTATAGTTTTGACTTAGCTTTGTGGGAAGGTTTAAAAACCTATATTATGGATTGTTTATATAGACTTGCAGTAGAGGTAATAAAGAGATTAGATAGTAAAATATGAAGTAGCTGGATATATGTTGCATGAGTGAGAAGTTGGTGAACATAAGAGCGGGTTAGAGATATTGGAGTGGTAAGAGATGGAGATAGAGAGAATAAGGAGTAGTATAGAAGATATTAGAAAATAATACATGTTGGAATAAAATATGGTCAGATAGAGTAGGTAGAGACAGTGGTATAGAGGAAGTGGTGTTGACAAGATTGACAGATTAGAAAGGTGATTGTGGCAATAGGCAGGAAGTGGAATTGTAGTGGCTAGTGGGACAGGAAGGGGAGGCATAGTTAGGTATAAAGGAGGGTGGGTGGGAATAGGGTTAGGGTAGGGGAGTGAACAGAACGGGGCTAGCACCCTGGTCAAGATGAAGTCATTAGAAACAATCTGAAAAAGATAGTGAAAAATAGCTTGAGAGATAGGGATATAAAGTTTCTAAAGATATAGTCACCAGAAATAAAATAAAAAGAAATAAAATATGAGCAGATGTAAGCTTACAAAAGGACACTGGCTTCAAGCTACACAAGTAGATTTACGTGAAGCAAAACCAGTGCTGTATGGTTAAAATAAGCTACAATGGAGAGTGACTTTGGGGTGGGAAGAGAGAGGTATTACTAGCAGCTAAAAGCAGGGAAAAAAATAAAAAAAAATAACATTAATATGTAAGAGTCTGAAGACAGTAAAATAGGGCAGGTGCACTAGGAAAGGCAGTTATGAGTGAGGCTAGAAATGAATTCAGGGAAGGGTAAAGTACAGAACAGGAGAATATACACAGAAACAGTATGAGAATAGTGGATAACCAAAGTGAAAGGATAGGAACTGCTGGTATCTGCTTTTCATGGTGACTAGCAAAAAAAAAAAAACACTGTAAATTCTTGTTGTGCTTATAAAGTCTAGCATTAATTAAAAAATAAGCATATGTAGTAGTTATTTACTGGGACACATGCTTCAGTGGTATTATTTTAAGTTTAAAATGGTGGCTTCCGGACCGATGGTTAGAGTTGCAGGGTATCTGTCAAGGTCCTCAAACCTGTGTTGCCTGTACTGTGGCCAGGAGAAAACCACAGGGAAAAATCCACTAGGGCTATTAAAATGGAGAGGAGGGGGATTAGTTATGAGCAAGTAATTCAGGAAAGAGTGAGAGACAAAAATACCATGGGTAGAGAGAAAAAAATCTAAACCATGTAGCCAAAGGCAGTATACCTAGCATTAATTTCCATTGTATGAGTGTTTTACACACATAGCTAGCTAAGAACACAGCAGTGTTTACACCTATGCATAAAGTAATGCAGAACAACAGAAGTTACCAACAGCACAGTGTAGACATACACAAGGCAGTAATTCACAAAGCAAGAAAACAGAAATTTAGGATACTGAGGACAAGAACAATTGGTACACTTTCAGGCAATAGTTCTTCCTTTTACTTTAGTACTACACCAAGAAATTACAGTAAATATACTACAGATACATCTAAATGCGAAGTTAAGGTGCTGGTGCTCCTTGCAACAAGAAACTTATTCGGTAAATATTCACATTTACAGTTTTCTTTCATTAAAAAACAAGAAATAAGATGAGTACAATTCAAACTCTAAGCTACCCATGATCGTAAGGTGCTGGAGCTCCTTGCGACAGGGAAAATAGACTTTAAATATTCACAAAACTAGAGTCACGAGAAAAAGAACACCAGAGACTGCATATGCAAGCAATATTCATCTCAATATAATCACAAAATACTATATGACCTAAAGCAAATAAAGCACCAGAATAATCACCAAATATTGTATGATTTAAAGCAGTTAAGACAACAGAAAGGCATCACAAAATAGTTAACGCCAAAGAATCAAAATTTTACCTTACACAGAGCAGCAGATGCTCAGCAGCATGAAGGGGAAATAAGGTTTCAAAATGGCTCCTGCTGTTGTGAGGCACCTATGAAGACTAGGAAGAGGAAGTGAGGTGAGGGGGAGGAGTAATGACTAATACTGGGCTGGGCTAGCACCCTGGTCAAGATGAAGTCATAGAAACAATCAGAAAAAGATAGTTTAAAACTAGCTTGAGAGACAAGGATATAAAGTGTCCAAAGGTGTAGTCACCAGAAATAAAAAAAATAAGAAATAAAATACGAGCAGAAGTAAGCTTACAAAAGGACACTGGCCTCAAGCTACACACATAGATTTACTTGAAGCAAACCCAGTGCTGTATGGTTAAAATAAGTTACAATAGAGAGGGGCTTTGGGGGGAGAGCTATTACTAGCAGCTAAAAGCAGGGAAAAAATAACATTAATATGTAAGAGTCTGAAGGCAGTAAAATAGGGCAGGTGCACTCGGAAAGGCAGTTATGAGTGAGGCTAGAAATGAATTCAGGGAAGGGTAAAGTACAGAACAGGAGAATATACACAGAAACAGTATGAGGATAGTGGGTAACCAAAGAGAAAGGATAGGAGCTGCTGGCCTTCTGCTTTTCGTGGCAATTAGCAAAAAAAAACACTGTAAATTCTTGTTGTGCTTATAAAGTCTAGCATTAATTAAAATATTAGCTTATGTAGTAGTTATTTACTGGGACGCATACTTCACTGATATTATTTTAAGCTTAAAATAGTGGCTTCCAGACTGATGGTTAGAGTTGCAGGGTATCTGTTAAGGTCCTCAAACCTGTGTTGCCTGTACTGTGGCCAGGAGAAAACCACAGGGAAAAATCCACTAGGACTATAAGAACAGAGAGGTGGGGGATTTGTTATGAGCAAGTAATTCAGGAAAAGAGTGAGAGGCAAAAATACCATGAGTAGAGAGAAAAAAAGTAATACAGGTAGTCAGAGGCAGTATACCTAGCATTGATTTCCATTGTATGAGTGTCTTACACACATATCTAGATAGGAACACAGCAGTGTTTACACCTATGCATAAAGTAATGCAGAACAACAGTAGTTAACAACAGCACAGTGTAGACATACACAAGGCAATAATTCACAAAGCAGGAAAACAGAAATTTAGGATACCTAGGACAAGAACAATTGGTACACTTTCAGGCAATAGTTCTTCCTTTTACTTTAGTAGTACACCAAGAAATTACAGTGAAAATACTACAGCTACATATAAATGTGAAGTTAAGGTGCTGGTGCTCCTTGCTACAGGGAAAACAAACTTTAAACATTAAAGTATACCTAGCATTAATTTCCATTGTATGTGTCTTCAGCAGTGTTTACACCTATGCATAAAGTAATGTAGAACAACAGTAGTTAACAACAGTACAAGTGTAGACGACACAAGGCAATAATTCACAAAGCAGGAAAACAGAAATTTAGGATACTGAGGACAAGAACAATTGACTTTCTTTCAGGCAAATCTACTTTTTTTTTTTTTTTTTTAGTAGTACACCATTACAAAAAAAATAAAATACATACACTATAAATGTGAAGTTAAGGTGCTGGTGCTCCTTGTGACAAGAAACTTATTCAGTAAATATTCACATTTACAGGCTCCTTGCTACAGGGAAAACAGACTTTAAATATTCACAAAACTAGAGTCGCAAGAAAAAGTACACCAGAGACTGCATATGCAAGCAATATTCATCTCAATATAATCACAAAATATTATATGACCTAAAGCAAATAAAGCATCAGAATAATCACCAAATATTGTATGATTTAAAGCAGTTAAGGCAACAGAAAGGACATCACAAAACAGTTAATGCCAAAGAATCAAAATTTTACCTTACACAGAACAGAGCAGCAGATGCTCAGCAGCATGAAGGGGAAAAAAGGTTTCAAAATGGCTCCTGCTGTTGTGAGGCACCTATGAAGACTAGGAAGAGGAAGTGAGGGGAGGGGGAGGGGTGATGACTAATACTGGGCTGGGCTAGCACCCTGGTCAAGATAATGTCATGGAAACAACCAGAAAAAGATAGTGAAAATCTAGCTTGAGAGACAAGGATATAAAGTTTCTAAAGGTATAGTCACCAGAAATAAAATAAAAAGAAATAAAATATGAGCAGAAGTAAGCTTACAAAAGGACACTGGCCTCAAGCTACACAAGTAGATTTACTTGAAGCAAACCCAATGCTGTATGGTTAAAATAAGCTACAACAGAGAGGGGCTTTGGGGGGGGGGGGAGAGGTATTACTTGCAGCTAAAAGCAGGGCAAAAAAATAAAATAAATAACATTAATATGTAAGAGTCTGAAGACAGTAAAATAGGGCAGGTGCACTAGGAAAGGCAATTATGAGTGAGGCTAGAAATGAATTCAGGGAAGGGTAAAGTACAGAATAGGAGAATATACACAGAAACAGTATGAGGATAGTGGGTAACCAAAGTGAAAAGATAGGAGCTGCTGGCGTCTGCTCTTCGTGGTGACTAGCAAAAAAAAAACCACTGTAAATTCTTGTTGTGCTTATAAAGTCTAGCATTAATTAAAAGATAAGCTTATGTAGTAGTTGTTTACTAGGACACATACTTCAGTGCTATTATTTTAAGCTTAAAATGGTGGCTCCCGGACCGATGGTTAGAGTTGCGGGGTATCTGTTAAGGTCCTCAAACCTGTGCTGCCTGTACTGTGGCCAGGAGAAAACCACAGGAAAAATCCACTAGGGCTATTAAAAGAGAGAGGAGGGGAATTAGTTATGAGCAAGTAATTCAGGAAAAGAGCGAGAGACAAAAATGCCATGGGTAGAGAGAAAAAAAGTAAACCAGGTAGTCAGAGGCAGTATACCTAGCATTAATTTCCATTGTATGAGTGTCTTACACACATAGCTATCTAAGAACACAGCAGTGTTTACACCTATGCATAAAGTAATGTAGAACAACAGTAGTTAACAACAGCACAGTGTAGACAGACACAAGGCAATAATTCACAAAGCAGGAAAACAGAAATTTAGGATACTGAGGACAAGAACAATTGGTACACTTTCAGGCAATAGTTCTTACTTTTACTTTAGTAGTACACCAAGAAATTACAGTGAAAATACTACAGATACATCTAAATGTGAAGTTAAGGTGCTGGTGCTCCTTGTAACAAGAAACTTATTCAGTAAATATTCACATTTACAGTTTTCTTTCATTAAAAAACATAAAAATAAGATGAGTACAATTCAAACTCTAAACTACCCGTGATTGTAAGGTGCTGGAGCTCCTTGCAACAGGGAAAATAGACTTTAAATATTCACAAAACTAGAGTCGCGAGAAAAAGTACACCAGAGACTGCATATGCAAGCAGTATTCATCTCAGTATAATCACAAAATACTATATGACCTAAAGCAAATAAAGCAACAGAATAATCACCAAATATTGTATGATTTAAAGCAGTTAAGGCAACAGAAAGGATATCACAAAACAGTTAATGCCAAGGAATCAAAATTTTACCTTACACAGAGCAGCAGATGCTCAGCAGCATGAAGGGGAAAGAAGGTTTCAAAATGGCTCCTGCCATTGTGAGGCACATATGAAGACTAGGAAGAGGAAGTGAGGTGAGAGGGAGGGGTAATGACTAATACTGGGCTTGCTAGCACCCTGGTCAAGATAATGTCATGGAAACAACCAGAAAAAGATAGTGAAAAACTAGCTTGAGAGACAAGGATATAAAGTTTCTAAAGGTATAGTCACCAGAAATAAAATAAAAAGAAATAAAATATGTGCAGAAGTAAGCTTACAAAAGGACACTGGCCTCAAGCTACACAAGTAGATGTACTTGAAGCAAACCCAGTGCTGAATGGTTAAAATAAGCTACAATAGAGAGGGGCTTTGGGAGGGGGGGGGCGAGAGATGTATTACTAGCAGCTAAAAGCAGGGCAAAAAAAAAAAAATAACATTAATATGTAAGAGTCTAAAGACATTAAAATAGGGCAGGTGCACTAGGAAAGGCAGCTATGAGTGAGGCTAGAAATGAATTCAGGGAAGGGTAAAATACAGAAAAGGAGAATATACACAGAAACAGTATGAGGATAGTGGATAACCAAAGAGAAAGGATAGGAGCTGCTGGCGTCTGCTTTTCGTGGCGACTAGCAAAAAAATTGTAAATTCTTGTTGTGCTTATAAAGTCTGGCATTAATTAAAATATTAGGTTATGTAGTAGTTATTTAGTGGGATACATACTTCAGTGGTATTATTTTAAGCTTAAAATGGTGGCTTCAGGACCGATGGTTAGAGTTGCAGGGTATCTGTTAAGGTCCTCAAACCTGTGTTGCCTGTACTATGGCCAGGAGAAAACTGCAGGGAAAAATCCACTAGGGTTCAGTGGTATTATTTTAAGCTTAAAATGGTGGCTTCTGGACCGATGGTTAGAGTTGCAGGGTATCTGTTAAGGTCCTCAAACCTGTGTTGTCTGTACTGTAGCCAGGAGAAAACCGCAGGGAAAAATACAGTTGGTTTCAGTGGTATTATTCAGTGGTAATCTTTCTTGTCTTTGGATATATGACTTTTTATCTGGGTACAAAGTTGCATGTACTTGAATAAGTCTGAGTTGTTCTCATGTTTGTGCCATATCTTCCAGGCTTTGTCCTTAGTTATCATTATTTCCTTAGTAGATTTAGTTAACCAAGGAGCATGATTAGTTCTTAGTCTTTTGGTTCAGGTGGGTGAAAGAGTGTCTAATATTTTTTATAAAGGTAGTGTTAAAGCGGTGCTGGGTGTCATCTAAGGAGAACGGTTTTAAGTTATTCCAATTTATGCTTTTTAGGATATTGATAAATGTGTGGGGTTGAATTTGGATAAGTCCCTGACATGTTTAAAGTGATTTTTTTTTGTGAAAAGGGGATGGGCTTGGGTAATGAAGGCATGAAGGTGATTGTTTATAGGCTTTGGAAGGGTACTGGCTGATGAGATTTTAGTTGGGTCTGAGACTAGGAACCAGTCTAAGAAGTTTCTTTCATTGGTTCTGTTATTATCTCTAGTGGGGGTGGAGATTAGTTGGGTATAGTCAAACAGGTTAATATTGGTGGAGTTTTTGAGGAAATATTAGCCCAACTAATATTCACATAACCTAAGATTAATTTTTTTTTTTGTTTTTTTATAGTGTGGGTGGCCCAGGATAATATTTCTTCTAGAATAGGTATGTTATTACCTGAAAGTATGTATAGGACTATGATACAGAGATTTTTGGAGTTGTTAATTTTTAGGAAGGAAACTAAGATTTCAGCATTTAGGAATTGTGGGATGTGACCAGTAAATTAAAGTATGTTAAAAGCATTACAGAATAGGATGGCAACACCACCTACTTTCTTGTTGGTTTTATTAACCCTTATTATGCTGCAGTTAGGAGGGAGAAGTTCTGCATCTTTTATATAAGCCTTTAACCATGTCTTAGTAATAGCTAGGATGTCTGTTTTATTATGTGCTAACCAGGCATGCAGGTCAGAGGTTTTATTGCATATACTTTGAAGGTTTCTGGTAGTTATGCATAGTGATTTTAAGCATTTAGTGGGGTTTGTCACAATAGGGGGATTGGTGGTAGAGGTAATGGGGTTGAGATCATGATGGAGTAGTTTGTGGAGAGGAGGTGTATTTCAGAAAAGAGTATTGAGGTTATATAAAAGAGGCTGGGATTAATTTCTGAATAGCTATCAGAGTAGGTGTGTAGGGAGCTAGTTGCAGAAATGGGTTTGGTGAATATTAATCTGGGGTTGATTGATGGGAATTATATTTGAAGTGCTAGTAGTATTATAGTAAGGGATAAGAATAGTATGTGTGACATGAAGGGAGCCATGTTGATTGGTGGGGAAGGTGTTAAGTGGAAGGAAGTAGAGACTAGGAAGTGGGCAAATTTTATTGGTTAGCTGTTGGAAAAAGTTGTGGCTAGGGGAATATAAATTTAAGGAAAGTGGGGGTGGGTGAGAATGAGGGTATGGTAAGGGAGTGGAGTGAGCCTGAGCGCAGTGAGGGCAAACAGAGTGGGAAGAACTGAGTGGGCAGAACCTGAGACTGCAAAGACAGCAGAAACAATCAGTAAAGCTGGAAGCAGAGAACTGAAACCAAGGTCAGTAAGTAGTGTATTACAGTGAAGTGGAGGTAAGGTAGGGAACTCAGCCATTTTGGAGAGAGAGCTAGTAGTCACACAAATAGACTTAACTCTGAAAGGCAGGATTAGTATAATAGGTTTAGGTGAGTTAAGAACAATAGGATGGAGTGAGGAAAGAACAGAAAGGGCGAGTGTAATGCAGGAGTATGGCTCAGTGGTGTATGAGTAGCGTAAGACATACAGGCATTTTGCAAAAATATTATTAAGACCTTTACATACAGTATAATGTTTGACATGATGCAGAGCCAAATGAGTCAGTTTAAGGAGGGAGTAGAAGGCTTCAGCTAAATGTTGGTCTGTCTTGTAGTTTGTTCTGTAGAATTTTGTTAGGTCTGATAACCTAGGAACAGAGGAGAAAGGACAGCAGGTTAGATAAGAGACATGACCTATGATGGAAGCAACATATGGTTACAGAGAGAGAGAGAGAGAGAGAGATGAAGAGAGATTGGATTAAGGTGTCTGACTAAGGAGACAGTCTATATCTTAAGTTGATAATGTTACTTATTGATAGGAGGAAAAGGAGAGCTGTATGGTACTCTGAATAGTTTACAGTATAAGGGAGCTACCATGTTACAACTGCCTACCTTTATGCAGCACTGTGTTGACAATAAATGGTGTGACCTATGAACATCATGTTTGATTTCTCCTGTAGCATGTCTTACAGTCTTTGTATGTATGCTGTTTTGTGCTCATCCCATGGCTGGATAATATTTGGTCATACCCTTGTGCTGTGCTTCTTGTCAGGGTAACCCCCCACACACACACACACATACTCATAGTCAACAAGATGGATGGGGATCAAGGGATGTTGGCATAATGATTAAGGTATTTACCTTACAGACACAAGGTTCAGGGTTTGATTCTCACATGGGATAATTGGCTAAGCTTAAAATGGCCCACAAGAGCTGGTAGCCTAGTAATAATCTATGAACTTTGTACATCTGTGAAGACAGTAACTACTGCAACTTTGTGCTATGTTACCTCACTCTGTCTCTCTGCATCTATCTCAGTTGCTTCATGCACCAATGTGTGCTCATTCCAGTTCTGAATTACATTACTATTTATCTTCCTTCAGTATGTCTGTATGCAGAAGCTGCCATCTGTAATGCAGTCTCCAGGAATACAGGAATCGTATTTTTATTGTGCTAAAGTGGACCTCATAACACAATATTTATGTTAAAGAGGTGACTTAGTGTGATCATCTTTGAATTGCTGCCACTTAATATCCAGAGCATGTGACCATGTGCACAATTCTGCCATTTTTCTCCTCATTCTTACCTGTTGAGTGGACATTGCCTGTTCAGCTATTGGGCTTGGCAGGGTTACTGCTTGGTGCTGCCAGAATATAGTATTTTTCCTCTTTATGCTTCACAGGTATTGTCAGGAGTGTCTGCTGAGCCTTGTACAAAACTGATGTTTGGCACAAGCTTGCCAGTCACTTGAATATTGTTACTAGCAGCATCCACTCTGACTAAGAGTTTAGGCATAGATATGAAAAGGTGTGATGATGCCATCTTGACCTGTTCTACTAGTGGGAGAAAGAGGATAGGTAGAGCTGGTATTTTATATTAGTACTGTGTTTAGGATTTTGTATTGCAGTTTCTATTGTTTACTGCTGTCCTTGCCTACTGCTGGCAGGTACAAATTGCACTGACTAATGTCTATTTTATATTTTACAGTGGCAGGGGAAATTGTCTTAAAATAAGAGGCCTGTTTGAGGAGGAGTGACAGTCTGCCTGGGTGATGTAATATATGTAATGTGACAATGTCTATTATGTAAAACAGAAGTCCAAGTTGTCATATGATGTACTGATGTGTTGCATTTTTTCATTGCCATTTTGTATCCTCTAATTCTTTGTAAGTTCAGTGCTAGTGAAGGGTAGACAGCAATAGTGGCTGCCCACATTTACAGCAACGGTGCTCCTGCTGCTGTGCCACTGGTGGTTGCTGTGCAACCAGCCTGTTGCTAAATATACCTCTTTACAGGATGATGAAGGCCACCATACAGAACTTGACCTGGAGGCCTCATTTGTTGCCTCCATTTCCACCTCTTAGGAAGAGAACAGAAGCCCCTCCACTGACAGTGGTCATAAGGAGTCTTCCTGGGCTACCAAGCACTAAGTACAATGATTGCTCATGTCCAGCTTGAGCTGGCAGCTGAGCTCATGCATTGCAATCTTGGAGAATCGTCTTATGCAAATGATAAGATTCACATTGCTGAACAGTCCCAACCATCAAGCTATGAAGCCTGGGCCTGCACATAATGTCAGTTATAGAGATGAATAACTTCTGGTTGAGTTCTCTTGTGGGCCACTTATACAGACACACTTTACTCCTCCCTGTCCCCATCACAGTGCTCCTGTGTGGCACTCCCCATATCTTGTTTCTAGGCTAGTCCTCCCCATCACAGACTGTTCTTGGTCTGCCTGTCTGTGTTCCAGTACCATTACTCTACTTTGTGTACATACACCAACCTGTCTGTTATTGTCTACATTTTAGGTTTGTCTCCCTGTTACCTTCCCTATTCCTTCCTTCCTTCCTTCTTGCATATCCTCTTTGCCACCACCCTCCCACCCTTCTTTTTCAAAATGGAAAATTAGCACCAGTTCCATCCCCTGTTCCCAAAACCATCTTTCATTTTGCTTACATTGTGTGTGTCCCATGCCCTATTTCAAGCATTCCTATTGCCTCTTTTCTCCCCATGCACATGATGAAATGAGTTGTCCCTTTGCTGTGCTGGCCCTCTGTGGCCTGCTCACAGTGGCCATGTTGCAGATGTGACACTTCATTTTGCATTTTAAAGAGTATATATCCAGGGACTCTGATTCATTGTGCCAGTCACCAAGGTCACATGACCAGCCATAGTGCAGTCACTTTTCAAATGTTCAGTAACACAAATGTTGCCCTTAACATGGCTGCAGTATTTTACTGTACAGCCCAGCATGGTTAATTGGCACAGAGGGATGGACCTCTGACTGACAGTGGTTCAATTAGCAGCTCAGGCATTAGAGAAGCCAGGACAGGTGGGTACGGAGTGAAGGTCTACCATCTGCTCACCTCTGCTGGGGAGAAAGAGGAGTTTGCATGCATTCAGAGGTACACAGGGTAATGTGATCTCCTGGGGGAAGGGGGCTGGCAACTGCAGATAATGCTGCAGGGAAAGGAACAAACTGTTTGGAGGCAACATTCCTTGTGGAAGTGAGGGATGTACTCCTGGTACAGTGCAGTGCATATCCCTTTCCTTGCCTTACTGAGTGCACCAATGGTGGGACCATGGGAAGCAAACAAACAAAAAGAAAAGCTCGAGCCACCTCTGAGAGCTGCCTGGATGATGACCTCTCTCAGTCAGTTCTGATATGGAAGTAAATGAATGGGCTGATTGATAAAAACATGGTCTGATGGTTGATGAGCAGCAGAAGCAAAAACCTGCAAAATAATTACTATGCAGCACTTTTCCCGGAATGCCAGCACTCTGCCAGTCATAGTACATAGCTAAGCAGCACTGGGAAACTCCCTATTGAAATATCAGCACTCAAAATACCAAGTGCCCATATGCCTTAAAAAAGACCAAAAACCTGGAGAAGAGCAATTCTCTAAAATGGCTATTTTCCTTAGTTCTTTTTGCATGGGTTCAAGCCCCTCAAATCCCCAAAATGTATATATACCAACTCTGAGAACACTAAACCTTGGAGAAAAGGGAATATTCTGAGTAATGAAATCTCAGACTTAGTATATGTAAGCCTGTTCTTTCAGGCATTCAGTGTCCGCATTTGAGACTCACTCTAGTGGGTCCTGGCACTTCAAATGGTTACAGCACTGGGCCTCTTTGTGCTAAAATATCTGTGATATTTAGTACAGCTGTGTAACATTGTGAAGCTTTCCGACTCCCCACCTATATGTTGGACAATGGTCAACTGGCAAATCCTAAGAAACCTTTTTAACAGTCCTTGTTAAATTTTCAATAGAAGTAAAAAGTAAAACTAGTACAGTCTACAGAGTGGTATATGTTGCTGCTGCTAAACTTTCTTGCATGCCTGTCAATCTAATATACCTGCATAAGTGAGCTTTCAGGTCTACTACTCTGCCCTAGAGTGTTTATTTTTCCTCTATACATATTTTTGTAACTCTTGTTCCTAAAAGCATCAACTCAGTATTTCTTGAGATTGCTGCAAATTGCTAGACATATTACATTTGAGCTTAATATCTCATAATCCTTTTGCATATCTGTATTTTTACTAACACATTTTGTAATAAAATTACATTTTGAAATATTGATCTATTTGTCCCTCCAACATTCCTCGTGCCAAGCTCTGAGGTATGTCACTTCTATTATCAGGTTGGACAGGTACTGAACTAAACTGATGAGATACCACTAAATAATTAAAGCTGTGCTAATATCATGTTCTTCCAAGTGATTGCTTGACTGACTCCACTGATAAAGCTGTTGTGCCTTTTTACTGTGCATTGGCTTTGTCTGGTTAGCTACCTTGCAAAGACTGTTAATTGCTTGGCAAAAGTGTTGAACGTCTAATGTCTTGCTAGATTTTATTTTGGATATGGGTTATCTTTCCTGTTATCTCACTGACAAGCAAAATGCCACAGCTGAAAGGGACCTTAATCTAAAAAAGATGTTTTGAGAAAGCATTTTTTATGTGTAAGGCACTCTAGTAGTGACACAAAAAGTATTTATGTGCAAGCGTCAAGCCACGTTATATGATGAGTTTCAGATAACTTCAGTCTGCTCATATATGTTACACAGTCTCTCCTATAAGGGGTGGGACATTTTCTTTTTTCTCCATTTCTTGCTGTAATGCACATAACTTCATTTACTCTTAATCATTTAAGTAACTTTTTGGAACTTATCCCACTTATATGAACCCTTCTCACATTCCAGTGCCCTTCCTTTCTCACAGCCCTCCACTCATTCCTGCCTTTTTTATTATGAACTTATTCTCAATATGCCCATCCTCTTTCTATAGCCATAATCACTCAATGGCCCTGCCATGTTAATACATCCAGTGCCTTACCTTGTATCCCTGTTATTCTTTTAATCAATCTATATCAACAATTTCTACTGTAATTCTACTTCATACAAAGTAATTGTTAGACAACAATGTTACCCACTGTGTCCTGTAAGTTCGTGAAACAGTTTTTAGCATAGCTAGTTGTGCACATAATGTGCATTTTCATATTTAAGCACGTAATATTTCTTTATTTCTATACTACTAATATCCAGCCTTTGGTATATATATTATATGGACACAAGTGTGCAATATCTAACAGATGCCTTTTCTGAAGTTGTGCTTTTGCAACATGAATAAATTTGGTATGTTACAATTTTTTTGACTTTTCTGCAGGTAGGAGGTTGCTATAATGTTAAGGTGTTTACCTTACAAACACAAGGTACAGGATTCAGTTCTAGCCCCACTTCTAGGGCCTACAAGGACAGCTTGCCTATGAGCTTACTGTTGGGGTTGGTATAATTGTTAACGTGTTTATCTGACAGACACACTGTATAAGGTTCGAGTCTTACCTTTGAAGGGAAATGGGCTAGGCTCAAAATGACCTGCAAGGGCAGCTAGCCTAGAACTTTCATCTGTGCTGCTTTTTAGCCATTTGTTATGCATAGTATGACTTTTCATGTAGTATTAGCTGATGAAAGCCATCATATTTCTGATACAAGCCTTACTTTTTCTCTTTAATCTTTTCATACTGTTACTTTCATATGGACTGGATCTGTCCTTCTCAATAGATACAAAAATAAACAAATAAATAGGCCACTACCCCCATGTTGTTCTTCTAAAAGGGCTTACCTTACAAGCAGTATGATTCCAAGAATAGTGTGCTTGTCTCCTCTCTGTCAGTCATCATGTGTATGCAGCTCTTCTGTAACAATATCTGTATCCTGCATGTTTGCCCATTTTTAAAGCAATACCAGGTGCTTTTATTTTTCAATAACAACAAACCAAGAACCAACAGCACAAAAAGAGAGATGAGCCAACCACACAGGAACCAGGACAAAACACATTTATTCCAAGTTTGAGTGCCTTCATCAGAATGTAACCAAAGACTTCTTCAGAAACTATACTAACAGTTCAAACACATCAATTTAAATAACCCTCCCAACAGATATGTGACCTTAAAACCTACATCAAAAAAACTTTTAAAGAGACAAAGACAAAATTCAAAATAAAAGTTATGTCAAGTGTAAACATATTGCCAAAAATAGTAACAAATATTTTTTAAAAAATAAAATAAACAAATATTTAAAAACTCAGTCAAACCAAATAGGAATGAAGTTTAAAAATCCAGGCAGTGGAAATACTATAATTGAGTCCCGGGTAAGAACAAGCATTAAGTTTGATCTGCCACCTGAGTTCTTTAAGCTCTATAAGTTAATTCCAAGGACCACTTCTAACATCCATATTCACAATATCAATCCCAATAAAACTAAACTCATGGTCAGGGTTCTCAAGCACATGTCTTGTCAAAGCATTGTAGACATTGCTCTTCCTGATGTCAGAAACATGTTCATATATATATATATATATATATATATATATATATATATATACGTTCACAAAATTTTCTTTGCGTTTTTCCTACATAAAAACATTTACATGATTTACAAAGAGCTAGATAAACAATGACTGTAGTGTTACAATTACAATAAAAATGTACCTTGATGCACGTACCGTTAACAAAAACCTTGAAAGTTCAATAAGATATTTACATTGATTACAACAACCACATTTAAGAGTACCCGTTCTTATTTGTGAGTTAAAAGGTTGCATAGATGGCAAAGCTTCAATAAATTCCCTAAAGCATCTACCTCTTCTGTAGACCATTTTGACTCCATGTTTAAAAATCTCCTTACACTCATTGCAACAAGCAAAAATATGCCAATGTGTACTCAAAATTTTATAAACTTGTGAGCTTTCAGGGGAAAAAGTGGTAATAAATGACAAGGAATAGTCCCTTCCAGAATCATTGTTCCTTCATGGAGATGGTAAAGAAACATTGTCACCAAACGTACATAACAATGGTAACAAAGAACCCCCACCACTTTTAATTTTAATTTCATCAAATATACTGGCAATTAAATCTCTAGGATAATCCCTAGATAAAAACATATCAGTCAAAACAGCTGCCTCACTCACAAAAGTTTCATCAACCGTAATCATTCTAGTAAGATGAACAAACTGGGCCTTCACAATGCCCTTCTTTTGAAAAAAAGGATGACAACTGTCAAAATGTAGGTAGGTTTTCTATAGATATTACTAACAAACCTACTGTTGTCAACATCTTTAGTTAAATGAACATCCAGATAAGCTATATCAGTTTTACTCAAAGTGTAAGTGAAGCTTAAAAAAGGGGTAGTCTGGTTCATATAATCAATAAACTTTTGCAGTTCATGTTCGGAGCCCTTTCAGAACATAATGATGTTGTCAAGGTATCGCAAATATAAAACCCATGGTGGAGATGACCCAAAACGGAAAAAAATAAATCTTTTCTCCTATTGTAGCATAAATATATTTGCAAAAATAGGGTTGCAAGCCTCCCCTATTGCAACACCCTTTTTCTGGAGAAAATAATGCCCATCAATAAAAACAAAATTGTTCTTAAGCACAAGTTCCATAAAAAGGTCTAGTACATTAATGTCATTGTTACAAAAAAACAAATTCAGTCAAGAAATCGTGAAACCATTCAAGGCCATCATGTGGGATCACATTAAAGAAATTTACCACATCAACTGTGCAAAAAATAATTTCATCATTAAATTCCACCTGAGACACCTTGCTCAAAAAATCTCATGTGTCTCTACAAATATGTGGATAGGTCTCTAAAACATTCTTCAATTTAAAATCCACATACCTAGCCAAAGGGTGGGTTTTAGACCTAGAAGCATTTACAATGGGTCTCATGGGAGGATCCCTTGTGTTTTTATGTATCTTGGGTAGTCCGAATATGGAAGGTGTAATAGGGAATTTTACATGCAAAAATAACCACATGTCCATGTCAATTTGTCCTTGGTCCACCATATCCTGTAAAATCCAGTCAATTCTACCATAAGCAATATTGACCATATTTAAAGAAGTTTCTTCATAAAAGTCATAATCATACAAATGAAGGAACATTTTGTTTAAATAGTCATCAGCATTCGTTATAACAACCCCCCTTGTCTGGCTTCATAACACATAAAGACCTATTTCTACATAACTGTAACAAAAGGTCATTTTCACTTGCAGAAAGGTTTTTAACTACACACTTCTTACTATTACTTAGGATTGACCTGAATTCAAATTTGCATCATTTTTCAAATATAAGTAAGGGTGCTGCCAGCGGGGGGGGGGGTTAAAAGTACTGCTACTTCTAAGTGTTTGTAACCCATTGGACCAACTAACATAAAGACTTAGTTGAGAATTCTCCTTAAACAACAATGTGAAATTATTTTTTTGCAGAAAAAGCTTTAAATCAATGATTATGTCATCAATTTTGGAACAAGTAGTTGGAACAAAATTAAAGCCTCTAGATAGCATAAAAGCCAAAATAAAATCAAAGTCATTGCCTGAATAGTCATAAATGAAAAAGTCCCCTTTGGTGTTCTGTATGATTTTCAAACTATTAGGGTAATTCACATTTAAAACATTATCCGAGTTACTCTCCATGACCAGTGAACACAGTTCTAGTTCCTTCTCTTGTGATGTTGCCGTGAACGAACACCATTCCAGTTTGTTTGCTCCCTCATGGTGGTCTGCTGATAGTTGCAATGGTTCCTGATTCTTTCCAAGCATCTGAGAGACCCTGGGCCTAAAGGGGCATCATCAATGTCATCAGCCCCTTCAATATCCTGATTCAAACCAATAGCAGAAGACTTAGGAGGGGAAACACTGCCAGAAGGCTTAGGGTAGGCTGCATTATGTAAATAATCAAGGCGGTCACCCTCAAATGTCTTTTCTTTCCTCTGTTGAACATAATGATAATTTTGCCAATGGAAGGAAAAATATTGTGAAAATTGTCTTTATATTGATCAAATAATAAATCTCCCTGAATCACCCCTTCAAGATGGGTGGCCTCCTGTGACAATTCATTGATCGTCTTATGGTTGTGTTTGATCAGTACCTCAAGCAATTCACAACCCTGATGATCAAAAAGTTCAATTAACTCAGTATGCAAGCATGAATCAGGGATAAGCCCATTAAGAAATTTCCAGTGATGAAGTCCCTTTGGCACTCTTCATACTTTGATACTTATTTTATTTTATTATTATTATTTTTTTTATTTTTTAAAAAAAAATATTTGTCACTATTTTTGGCAATATGTTTACACTTGACATAAGTTTTATTTTGAATTTTGTCTCTTTAAATGTTTTTTTATGTAGATTTTAAGGTCACATGACTGTTGGGAGGGTTATTTAAATTGATGTGTTTGAACTGTTAGTATAGTTTCTGAAGAAGTCTTTGGCTACATTCTGATGAAAGCGCTCAAACTTGGAATAAACATGTTTGTCCTGGTTCCTGTGTGGTTGGCTCATCTCTCTTTTTGGCTGTTGCTTTTATTTTTCATCTCATAGCATTCATAGTGTACCTTTACAGCAGCATTAGCTGATGAACATTTATTCTAAACTCAACAGTAACTATTTATTTATTTTGTTTTAATCTGTTAGGTATGTTAAATAATACATTAATAATTAATGGATTACTTTGTAATTATTAATAAGCAATTTATTAAATGTATTTATTAAATTATGTTTAATTAAAGTATTTCTTTTTGGTCATTTCCTGGTCATAACATAGCTACAAAGAGACAGTAGGCTGAAAAAATAGCTTTTTCCCCTAAACTCATCAATAAGACTTTTTAATTACTTATTTGTTGTTTGTTAACTGGTTACAGGAGCAGATTTTTTATAACTGACTGAAAAACACAACTGCACCTGGGGCCCTGCAGCTAGAATGCAGAATGCTTGAACACACAGTCATTGTTGTATCTTTGTTGTAGTCTCTGTATTCTTAAAGTGGATTTCTGTTGACCGTCTTTTCCTATGTAGGTAAAACATTCAAAAGATAAAGCTGTATGTACCTTAGTACCTTAGTTTTGGAATTTGTCCTCGACTTGGTGAAGTAATTAGCTCAAAGGAATGGGCATTATGGATGAATAGATGACCACCCAAATTCATCATGAGGCAAACTTCACTGAGGGAGGTCCTCACTGTCTGTGTAAATTTCAATATTCACCAAAAATGTAAGTCTTAGAGGGCATTATTGCTATCAATAAAGTTTATGAGATATAAGGGCTAAAAAGTACTAGCTGACTGTGACCAATAGATAGCATTTATATCTTAAAAAGGAAAAATACAATGCAAACTAATAATCTGTTTGCCTATAAACATATATACTTAAGTCATTTTCACCTAGCTAGAATAGAATTAACAGCTCATATTACCTCAGAGTTTCAGTCTGGAAGCTTTTGTCATAGCTATTTTACTGAAAATGCGGTTTTAAAACATTTTGTAAGTTAAATGTAAATATCTTCAAAATATAATAGTTACAAAGAAAGTATAAATACAAAACATTTTCATCATACAGTGCACTTCACAAGGTTATATTAGTCATCTAAACATAAAATTCGATCATATATTAAACAAGAAATCATACAAAAATTTTTTTGTTATTGTAATTATGCCAACAATTATAATGATAATTTAATAGATATGCTCTACTATTGTGCATATGGATGTAATCATCAATTTGCTTCAAAGCACCTTTGCTGATATCGATTTGTTTTAGAGGTATTTATAGATATTTAGAAGGGTGGTGCAGTGGTTCTCATTGGGGCCTCACAGTAAGAGGTTTTCCAGTTTGATTCTTGGCTTTGCCTTCTGTGCAGAGTCTGCATGTCCTCCCCGTGTTCATGTGGGTTTCCTCCCACATTCCAAAGATATGTGTCTGGTGTGCTTCTCTCCAGGCCTATGCCGAAAATGGGCTCTGTCCCAGTCGGACTTTCCCTGTAAACAAATGTTAAATAAATTTAACAGTTATATATATATTTGTATAATTTATTGACAAAAAGTATAATTCCTTGAAAGCAGTGCTACATAGACATCAGATATCAATGACAAGTCTTACATGCATTCTACAAACTTTCATCTGATACCACAAAGTACCATACAAATTAAGATATACCACACATTCCTAACATGCATTTTTTAAGGTATGCTAATCCTAATCATACTCCTATCCCTAGCTCTGTACCATACCAATCAAAAACTTTTCCATAACACTGCCATTATTCAGAGAAGTTTGATCTGAATGTTATGGTAGGGTCAGAGTTTAGAGACTGCAAAATGAAATTGCTTTCCTATTGTGATCCTTTGTATGTTTGGTATTATTTAGTGTTTAGTAATATGAATGTTCAAAATGATTTGTCGATCTTCTAGGTTTCAGCATTGTGACATTTTGATCACTTATGCTACAATCATTTGATGTGTGTGTATGTGTGTGTTTGTATCCATGTGTCTGATTCTCTTCCCATCTCTCTGCTCTTCTGCCTTGTGTATGTGTGTGCCTGTCTACATGTGTGAGTTGTGATTGGTTACTTTAAAGGAAAGAGGGGCTGCAGAAAGAATGAGTGGGGCTAACAGGAGTGGAATGGGTCAATGACTATTTTAGAGTATCTGAGGAGCAGCTGAGGTCACTTGCCATCATCAGCAGTTTGCCTAAATACCTACTTATTACAGCAACTTTATTTAAATAATGGTTACTATAAAGACAGGTGCATACAGTTCAACCTACTAGATTTTTCCACGTTGCTGTGCTTATGTGCAAACATACATTTACACCCATAGAAACACACACGCACGCTTACATGCACAGACACAGACACAGACACACACACACACACACACACACACACACACACACACACACACACACACACACACACACACACACACACACACACACACACACACACACAGAAAAACAGGAGAAGGCTGTGGAATCAGACACCCACATTTACACAGATGTGCCAACCATTTACAGCCACTTAACTGACTTTGCACTCAGTAGCTTTTATTAGCACTTCTAAAAGCTATTTGCATTAATATAACTCAGAAGATATTCACATTTTTCAAACATGTAGCTTGTGAATATCAAAAAACATCTGACATATAGACAAAATCAGATAAATAAACACTTACTCTTAAGATTAGGAAAAATTGTTTTAGTCTGGATAAGTATGTACGATGACATTTAGGAAGATGCAAATTGCTATGTAAAGCATCAGAGAAAAAAAGTAATAGCACATACAATATTAAACAAGACACTGGTGGCAAGCAAGAGGCATAAATGAAATATATATATATATATATATATATATATATATATATATATATATATATATATATATATATTGTCTGAAATGATAAAATAATTACTCTTTGAATGATTGTTTATAACATGGATCATATGATGTAAACCACATTATGCTTCTCTCTTTCTCTCTCTCATCTGTTCCCATCCCTCTGCTGTTTTGCCTTTTTTCCTATGGCTCTGTTTCTCCCTCTGTCTGTCCACTACCTTTGTCCATATTGCTGCTGTTTATTTATTTATTTATTTATGTATTGTATTTGTTGACCAGGAAGTTTGACTATGCACAGAGTCCCCTTTTTAATGAAGGCCCGTGGAGGAAAGCTTCAAATGATACTTATACACTTATACATAGTGTAAAAAATAACATTTTAAACTATATACACCATCTAGAGAATAAATATATTTTGTAAAAGTTTATACATTGATTAGAAAAGTCACTCAATAGTATTTTGAAACATTTTGAAAAGTCTGCATAGTAATGGAGTAATTGAAGCTAGGACAATAAGGCACATATACAGATTTTTGTTTTGAGTAAATGAAGACAATGAGCATAATTCAGTTTATGAACATAAATTTTAGTGGACCAGCAGCACTGTATACTTCTGAAAGCAGTTTCATAATACTGACATAAAAGAGACACCAGCATCCTTTTATGCTTCATTTTTTCAATTATTTGCTAGTTAGCAACTGATGCAGTAATTTAAAAACTAGTTGAAGGAGAATGACTAGAAGTGAATGAAAGTGTGAATTAGGAGGGGATGGAGGGGAAAAGAAAATTCTAGAGGTGAATATAAGAAGGATGAGGCGAGATGGAAAGTAGTGGGGATAATAATCAGTTATGGTGAATAGGTAAGTCCTGTTATTTAGGTGTGTGAATCAACATTTGTCTTAAACAAATTCTTATTTGTTTTCTATGCTGTAAGAATGGCCTGAAGTACTGTAATTTGTCAAAAATGTGAATAACCTGGATTTGTACCTGCAAATGTAGCCTGGAAAGTTAAATAGTTTTAATATCCTGTCCCCTTAACAGGAAGAACTAAGCATGGTGCTGAATTGAAAATAGCAGAAATTTAAAAAAGTTTAAAAAAAATATTTGGTAAATAAGATCCTTATATTTGGAAAACATCTCATTTTAGAGATATTAATGGCCTTTTCTTGGATCCTGACAAGGGAAAATCCTTCACTTAAGTATTATAAAATGGAACATTTTCTACTGACATGAAAAGCTTGCATGCTTATGTTTCAGAGTATATTTAAATTAGCTTTGAGTCATTCTAAAACTTACACAACAAGCAGACATTTGATACTGCTGAATTCTGTTGTTAACCACAAAACTGAACAGATGTCAGCACCACAAAAAAATGCACCAAGATAATGATAAATCCATTTAATAGCAATGGACCACAGTTATACTGGTCTTGATACAAAAAGTATCTTCTTCAGCATCTACCTGTGGGAAGGGATATAGGCACCTGAGCAATTTAGAGAAATCACGTGAGAGTGTACATTAGTATGCCAATTCCCATTTTCACCAGTTCCTTCTAATGGAAGCGACAGTCTTAAATGTCAGAGAATTTAGCAGCGAGGAAATGGTGCATGTTTGTCTAAATATGTGAACATGTGTGTTCATATATGCAGTGGTATATGCAGTTTCAGGTGAGTGTGTAGGAGGGTAAGTTAGGGGACCGTTAGAGTGTTAGAGTAGGGGATCATGCGTAGTTACTCTACATGTTGTCCAAGAGACCAGTAAGGAGCTTATCCCAAATCCTCTATTGCCCCAAAGCACTGTCTGGTTAAGTGACTTGCTCAAGATCACACAGTGGGAAAACAAAGGTGGACAGATTCAAAACTTGTTCCTTTGGCGAAGGAAACAGTGCACAAACTACCAGACAGCGTGTGTGTGTGTGTGTGTGTGTGTGTGTGTGTGTGTGTGTGTGTGTGTGTGTGTGTGTGTGTGTGTGTGTGTGTGTGTGCATGTGCACGTGTGTGTGTGTGTGTGTGTGTGTGTGTGTGTGTGTGTGTGTGTGAGCGTGCATGCGTGTGTGTGTGTGTGTGTGTGTGTGTGTCTGTGTTTATGTGTGTGCAGGTATGTGTGCATGTATGTGAAAGAGTGAATGAGCAGGTGCCTGTGTCAACACATGGTGTTTATTGCAGAAAAGTTCTGATTAATGCTAGTGGTAATATGCAAATTAGATAGTAATGAGGCCTTGCCTCTGAATCATATTTCTAGCATTAGTATAAACAGGCCCTTTTGGCTGTAGCAGCCTGGTCAAATACAAGGAAAGTTTTTTTGAATTTCAGCCTGAGTTTGGAATACTGAGATAGGAAAGTAGACTACTTTTAAGGAAAAAAATAAAAGCTAACTACCTTATTGTGTGTGTGTGTGTGTGTGTGTGTGTGTGTGTGTGTGTGTGTGTGTGTGTGTGTGTGTGTGTGTATAAATATATATGTATATAGTGGTGTAGTAGTAACACAGCATCTACATCAAAACATCAAAAATGCTAATGTTGACATACAGCTTAACATGTCCTAAGAAAACAGCCTGGTGCATGGAAAAACTTAAAGTTAAAAAAAAAAAATAATTAAAAACATTTTATTGTTGGGGGGCAAACCCCTATGCACTCACCACACCCCCTGCTAATTACATATATTAACTCAAAGATCACACAGACACAGATTAAGGGCATATTCTCCAATCCCTAGAATTGTGGAATCTTGGACACTTGTTGACAAGCTGCTTAGTCAATCATAGTCAGCTAAACAGCTGTAAACCAAATACATACTTAACCTTTTAAAGGGAATACATACACACATACAATGCACATACACACACAAACACACACACACACACACACTTATATATATATATATATATATATATATATATATATATATATATATATATATATATATATATATATATATATATATATATATATATATATATATATATATATATATATATATATATATATATATTTTTTTTTACATATTTATATACAAGTGTAATGACTATAACAACACAAACAAATATCATCAGTAATGTCAACCACAGAAAATGGACAACACAAACATCAACAGCCTACAAAGCATGCATGATGAAAATCTGCCAGCATGCAAAGTAAAACAAAAATAAGACAAAAATATATATTTTTAATGGGGAAAACCAACTCTCTGCTCCAACATCCCCTGCTAAATATATAGACTATTACTAAGCTCACACAATATCCAAGGAAGGGGCATATTCCCCAGCACCAGTGATTGTCGATCTCGCACATATGTTGATCATCTGTGTTGTCCACAAAAGTATGTTGACATAAGAGATGGGAACATTTAGGATTGTCAATGAAAATCACTGCTCCGGTATATATAAAAATATAGGTTTACTATCAAAATGACGCAAAAGAATTTCATTCCAGGTCGTACACACGAAAGGAATGCTGGAATGAAAAATAAAGTCTGATCACAACATCGACTCATATTCCTGACAACTACAGAATCGAAGTTAATGTCGAACAAAAAATACAGTGCAGAAATTACATCACGTTTTCACAGGGGGGCAAGCTCTCCTTTGCCCCCACACCCCCCGCTAACTATATATTTCAACTCTGAGATCAAACTGCAGGTAGGAAAGGGATGAATGTCCCAATCTGCACTGTACAGCGATCTCTAGTCCATAGATTGACTTTGTATCAGGGAATGCACCAATGGACGGCAACATAGCAATTGATCATCTGCCGTCTGAATTCCCATTTGAAGAGAATCTGATTTCAGGATTTTGACAGTAAATCTTATATATATATATATATATATATATATATATATATTTATATATATATACTGTATATACAGTAGACTCCTTCTTATCTGGCTTCTCTTTAACCAGCCATGAAATTTCTGCCATAGTCCTAGCAAAAGACAACAGAGAAGAACAGCACTTCTGCCTCCTCTAGGCTAAATAATGACAGAAATTTCAGTTTTAAACTTCATATTCTTTGGTAAAATG